>NC_133324.1:229789644-230089644 GCF_042186555.1 Aquarana catesbeiana
CCAATGCTCTGCGCTCCGAGTCCACCCTATTTTGAAGCCTATAAGAGCCTATGGCTCTAATCAGGTGCTTAAAGAAAACACCCCCGCCGCTGTAATTCACGTGCCTGGCGTCCTAAAAGGGGCTGGACGCCTAAATAGCGGGTGTCCATGGCAGCCATGAATCCATGATACATATGGGAGTGGAGTGATAGAGGGGGTGGTGTCTGCATGCCCTTAATGGATGGGCCGCCACTGACAGAAATGTTCTGAGCAGCAGGCAGCCACATGTTTAACAAAGGGCATGTGGTACTACACTAATCTCCCTACACCTGCAGAATAAAAACGACTTGAATTTTCCTTGAAAGAATATGTGCACTCATGCTTTGCAGGCCTCACCATGCTAATAATATAATAATATACTTACCTTTCCAAATTTCCTCTAGAGATCTTCACTGTCTGCCCTGTCTATCTCCATGCAAACTTTCTTGACACCTCAATAGCAGGTCCATCACCAGGTTGACATGTTGCATAAGGGCCTTCTAATTAACTGAACAATGTGTGCAGGGGGGAGAGGTCCCATCAGATTTTTATAAGAAAGACTGTCCAGTGCCATGTGTAGAAAATGATCCGCATGGGGAGGGGCGGCCCACTAAGGATGACTGCTCTGCGAGAGTACCTACTCTTTAAATGGAACGTTCCTAAAGACTTGTGTGACTCAAATTGAAAATGTCTAGCACAGCAGTTTGGTTTCTATGCATATGTATTTACAGTGGTTAATATTACACTTTAATGAGTTACATTAAATATAAATTCAGATGATTTAGGTGCACTATGTTTGTCTTTTAGAAGATTGCAGAAATCAGCAGGAAATGACCCAGTCCTAAATGATGTATGGAGGAATAACAACAACATGCCTGTGGTCCTGAACAATCCATACCTGGAATGTGATCAGGTACGTCAAAACATTGCTGATTAAGCCAACCTGTTGTCTTACCATATCACCCTTAGCAGCTTGTGTGCTTGTCATATTAGATCGGATTGTCAGAAGATGTGCCTTTACAATCTCTGGATTTGTCATGTATTAATTATTCAGTGCGGCCATCCTGAGGGTGAATTGTCATTGAGTATTGACTAAAAGCCCAGTCTGCTAGGATTTTCCTTGCTTCCCATCACACGATTGATGTATAAAACCATAATATACCTCAGAGATGTGTCAAAATAAACCTATTTAGATTCATCTTTCAAAATCTAGTGCATACATAGTGTAAAATATACTGATTAGGTTAGTCTACAAGGCAGTTTAGAGAAGGATTAGATTAGAGAAAAAAGAAAAATGTTCTTATACAGTTCTCATTAGGACATTTTTGCATTTGTAAAATATCTGATTTAAAAAGGTACCATCAGTTCTTGTTCCCATAATATCCACAAGCATTTTAGATACATTTTTCCATACAGTATGCAGGGAGGCGCTCTAATCAGGGGACTTAAATTGGTATTTATTTCCAAAACTATGGGGTTGATTTACTAAAGGCGAATAGACTGTGCAGTTGCCTTCTGCAAGTGCAGTTGCTCCAGAGCTTAGTAAATGAGGTAAGGCCTCAATTTGCAAAGAGAACCCAATCACATGCAAGGAAAATAGAAAATATTGCATTTTTGCTTGTATATGATTGGATGATGGAATTCAGCATGCTCATTTATTAAGCTCTGGAGCAAGTGCACAGTGCAAATGCACTTTTCAAAGTGCACAGTCTATTTGCCTTTAGTAAATCAACCCCGATATGTACTATATGTATGTATGTATGCATAGGTGTGCGCAGCCTATTGCATTAGGGTGTGTACCCCAAAGCGCAAACACAAATCACTTTCTCTGCAGCCTCAGCCACACGGGGAGTGAATGAATGGCAAGTGCTCTGTGCTAAGCAGCTTCCTGTTCATTCACAAACTGAAGCACAGCAAACACAGTTTACTATGCTTCAGTTATGAATGAACACAGTGAGCGAGTGTGTTCACAGTGTTCATTTAGAAATGGAAGGGGCCAGTAAATTCCATAATTACTAGCCCCTTCCCCTGCTCTCCATCCTGAATATACCCCGCAGCCAGGGGGGAAGAAAGGAGGGAAGCTAACAGCACTGCGGGGCTGGGGGACCAACAAAGGGGGGGGGGCTGTGCAGTAGGGGGAATCGGCACCACACATAGTGATTAGGGTGTGCCCAGGCACACACCCCTGCACACACCTATGTATGTATGTATTGCAGCTAACAAATTATTAGATGTGGTTGCTGCATCAGTTTTCTTTTCTTTGGGGTTTTTCCCTCTATTTTCATTAAATGATCTGGCCAGAAACACACCTCTTGTATTACTAAGACACAACTCTGGAGGAATGATAAAAGGAAGTACAGCAGACAGCAGAATTGTCAGTCTGGGGGGAAGGGATGGTTAAATATATTAGTAGATTTAGATATACTAATAACTTGAAAGCAAACTCCAGCTCACATTTGATATTCAGTTACAGCAAACAGTTTTTTTTCCCTTTTGGGATCAAGGTTTTGCATGAATAATTAAAAGCTGATAACTTTGATCACCACTGCCAGTGTTAAGTGCTTTGCCTCATCCATGTAAACTGATACATTCTGCTGGAGAGCTTGAGCTTATGAAACACAACAGACTTGCTGGCTGGATCATCAGATAAGAATAGAAAAAAGCATAAAAAAGAAAACTAATACAGCCATTACATCTAAGAATTGGTAAGCTGCAATATAATAAATATTTGCTTTTGGGTTTAATATTTCTTTAACCTCTTGGTGCTGAGCGCACACAAATATGCGGCCTCTCGGCAGTTGGGCCTTGGCACCAAGGGACCGTATTTTTGTGTGCATTAGTGCAAATAGAGCGGCGCCAAGAGCACACGTCCTGTGTGTTCCTGGCACAGTTACTGGCGGCAAACAGAAAGCTAACAATTGCCACTTGCGATCAGGAGCTTTCTAATCATGTGGCCACTGTGACAGCGAGTCATGGCGGTCACATGACAAAAGCCTGCCTCCCTGCATCCTAAGCCCCTTAAGGGGGTTAAAGTGGAAGGATTTTTAATGCAGAAAAGAGATACTATGATTTTTCTGCATTAAAGTTCAGCTCAGTGTACAGTTTTGGCAATGCCAAGATGAAGGAACTCCCCCACATGCTAGGAGTGTCATCATTTTGGTTTGGTCAATGAAAAGATTTGTACCCAGAAGAAGATTGGAAGAAGATGTCAGCAGCCAGCAGGGAGTAGCAAAGATAAGTATAGTTCCGCTTTAAAGTAGAACTAAAGGCAAAGATGTTTTTTTCCATTTTGGATAGAGAAAGGGAGAGTCATAAATCCTATTTTTTTCTATTATTTATATTTTGAGTCCCATTGGGGAGATTTCCTTTCACTTTCTGTCCCATAGCTAAAAACAGAAAGTGAGGGGAAATCCCTCCAAAGTGAAGAAATCCCTGGTTGTCCCATTTCCTTATTTTGTGCTCTGGTGAGAAAAAAAATTGTGATTTTCTTTCATTTTATCGTTCGGTGATAACAGTAAACAGAACAAATAGTGAGGGCGAATCTCTCTAATGGGGACACAGACAGCAATAAAAACTTGACAGTTGTTCTAAACCTTCTCTACTCAAGAAAAAGTTTGCCTTTAGTTATACTTGAACCACTTGCCAACCACCCACCGCAAATGTATTGCAGCAAGGTGGATCGGCTGCGCAAATCGCCGTACCGGTACGGCGATTCATGCACTAGATTTCGGGGGCCAGCGGGGGGACCAATCAGTGGGTCTGGCGGATTCGATGTCCACCGGCCGCCCGCGATTGTTCCCACGCAGAGACAGAACGAGGATCTGCGGAAGTAAACAAGGCAGATCTCCGTTCTGTCAGGGGATAACACCGAGATCTGTTTTCCTGCTAAGCAGGAAGACGGATCTGTGTGATTCCTCAGTCACACAATCTCCCATACAGTTAGAAAACACAAACAGGGAACACATTTAACCCCTTGATCACCCCTGATGTTAACCCCTTCCCTGCCAGTGTCATTAGTACAATGTCAGTGCATATTTTTAGCACTGATCACTGTAATAATGTCACTGGTTCCCAAAAAAGTGTCAAAAATGTCAGTTAGGTGTCCGATCTGTCCCCTGCAATGTCGCAGTCCCGCTAAAAATCACTGATCGTCGCCATTACTTGTAAAAAAATAAAAAATAAATAAAAATGCCATAACTCTATACCCTATTTTGTAGGCGCCATAACTTTTGCGCAAACCAATCAATATACGCTTATTTGGATTTTTTTACCAAAAATATGTAGAAGAATACATATTGGCCTAAACTGATGAATTCATTTGTTTTTTTTTTCTATATATATATATATTTTGGATATGTATTATAGCAGAAAGTAAAAAAAAAAAATATTTTTTTTTTCAAAATTGTCGGTCTTTTTTTGTTTATAGCGCAAAAAAGTAAAAAACGCAGAGGTGAGCAAATACCACCAAAAGAAAGCTCTATTTGTGGGAAAAAAATATGTCTTGTTTAAAGTAACGCAGTGCTGTATCGCAAAAAATGGCCTGGTCATTAAGGGGGTAAATCCTTCCGGTGCTGAAGTGGTTAAATATAAAAATTCAGGGCAAGGCACCACAAATGCAACATACAAGACTTTTTTCAATACAGCTTAGTGTGTTGCATTGTTGTAAATATATGCCACGTGGAGCTTATTTACTAGATAAGCAAAGGCTTCTCATTTTGTAAAGTGAATGTTAGTTAAAAAAAATAATAATTGTGTATTAATGTCTTAAAAAACATATTTCTATATGTAGTTTGTAATTGAGGCAGCCATATTGTTTTCACTACACATGCAGGATGTGCTTCCTACTTTCCAGTGCCTTACTGCTCCTTCTTACAATGCAAGGCTGCGGGGTTGATTTACAAAATTTGTATAAGCTGTCCACTTTGCAAAGTAAATTATAGTGAATAAGCTGACCCTATCTTCATGTTTAATCATCACGTGAAGAGAAACGGGATTTTTTTTTCCCATTGCTACCACTACCTTCAACAATGAAATCCAATAACAGCTGAAAATTATAGACACGTGGCTGAAATTAAGGATCTCTATGGCAAATAACGTGGTAAACATAGCAAATTGAACCTTTTTCTACTTATATGTTAAATTGTGCCAGTTAGTTTCCATAACTGGCTTTACAGCTACACACAAAGTTCATTGTGTGGCCTGAAATAGAAGATACATGAAGCGAGACGTGAAACGGAGAGGTTTCCCAGGGGTGCCTGGGATTTCCTACAGCTATTCCAGCACATGCAGATTATGGGATTCCCCTGGCACATTTAGCTGGTATTTTTCTCCCATTAGTCTTCAGGGTCAACCTAATCCATTTTGCTAATGTCCGCAGTGCCACCCCCCACACACACACACACACTCACATTAATCTGCTTTTAACTTAGATTTCTGACATAAATGCAGGATTTCCCTTCAAGCTTGCTGCTGATCCACACTGAAATGCCCATCCCCCTGGAAGCAGAATGAATTCCTAATCTCTTATATGACGGTCCCATTTTGTGTCATCTTCTAGAGAGCGGTCTTTTGGGTTCACAGCAAGTTCTGTGAATAGATTGAATGTAAAGTACACTAAACATGTCTCTGCCAGCATTTAAAGGGCGACTGTAACCATATTTCCTAAACTGATTTATGTGAAGAATGGTTTTAATATTATTCACAAACATATAAAAAATTAAAAAGATTATCAGGTAAGAAGATTTAAAATTAAGATGGTATAATGGGGGTGATATTTTCCAATACTCACTAATCCTACAGAAAAAAAAAGAATAAAGCCAACTGTCATTGTGTTGCCTCCGATGGTAGCTCATACATAGCAAGTTATAAAAAGTCAAGTGTCTACATTTTTTGTCCATGTATGGGAGATTTACTTACATATTTCTGAATAATGCGTGACGCTTTTTCACATATAAGTTTCTTTTTTTTGTTGCTTTGTTATAGTGAGCCCTTAAAGTACATGCTCACTAAAAGGTTCCAGAGTGCTGAGTGGGTGCTAGGGAGGGGGCTGAAGGAATTTCTAAGTACTTTAAATACAATTTTGGGGATGACATTTTTGCATCATCACATGCTATCTGTCTATTTGTCTGTTTATTTACCTGAATTTTAAGCAAAAACATATTAAAAGGCAATGTCATATTTATGCACAACCAAAAAAGACCAAAGCCTTGGGTGGCAGGGCTGTCGGTGACACATTTCTGTGTATAGTTAAAGAGGAGCTCCAGGCTCCTTAAGAAAAAAATTAAAGTCAGCAGCTACAAATACTGTAGCTGCTAGCTTTTAATGTACAGTATGGACACTTATCCAGGGATCCCGTAATGTTGGCACCCAAACCTGATTCTTCAATCGGCTTCGGGTGCAGGCACCAGCATCTGTAGTAAAGAAAACAGGAAGTGAAGTCTTACAGCTTCCTACTTTCCTACTGTGCACAAGGAGCCGGAAATGTTGTAGATCGCCAATTGGCAATCTTACTCAGAAGTGGGAGCTGGAACCTTTCAAACCAAGGTACCCACTCCCCCTCAAACAGTGCAAATATGGCAGTGGAGGGTGCAAACAAGCTGAGCTTCCCCTTTTGGGTGGAGATCCGCTGGTTCCAGGCTGCTGCCATTCCCAAAGATTTCTTATCCTGGTTATCCCACCAGATTTTTTGTATATTTGCTGTTGGGATAGTGTGCATGTTGTTCAACCAGACTGAGTCAGTACACCTAGAATCAAACTGCTAGCAGAGTAGATTGACAGTGTGGCAGCTCCTCTAGGTGTATTGGAACAGAGAGGACAAACATATAGCTTTCATCATCTGTCTCCAATCACAAGTATGCCTTGGGTGGATATGATATCAGCCATGTGAGTGTAATACTAATGCCACTTACACACGATCGAGATTTTGGTCTGAAAAAGATATGATGGCTTTTCCGACGGGATTCCGCTCAAGCTTGCCTTGCATACACACGGTCACACAAAAATTCTCTGAACTTTCGACCGTCAAGAACGCGGTGACGTATAACACCACGACAAGCCGAGAAAATTACGTTCAATGCTTCCAAGCATGCATCGAATTGTTTCCAAGCATGCGTAGGAATTTTGCACGTCGGAATTGCTACAGACGATCGCATTTTCAGATATGAACTTTTTCCAACCGAAAAATTGAGAACATGCTCTCAATCTTTTGCTGGCTGGAATTCGGCCAGCAAAAATCCAATGGAGCATACAAACGGTCGCATTTTCCAACCAAAAGCTCTCATCGGTCTTTTGCTGGCCGAATTTCCGATCGTGTGTACACGGCATTAGGCTAGACCAGCAACTGGGGTGACAGGTGGCATGAGGGAAGGATGGAGGGGAGAGAGAAAGTTTAAGCCTGGCCCTACAAGCAAGTCTTTGTTATTTCTAATATAACTGTGCCACTTAGCAGTGGGTGTTCATTCTTTTCTAACCATTCCAAATTACATAGGAAGGACTATTTAAAAACGGAGCCACTGTTAATTTCAATTATACAATTATTTGCTTGAGAAAATAAAAAAACATAAACTACCTGTACATGCTTTAATGTCTGAAGCATACATAGGTTCAATTTAAATAAATTGTTATTTTGGTAAAATAAGCTAAATGACAGAACGTAGCAGATTATTAGTATCTACCATACATGGTCTCATCTTTAGAAGCAAGCACAAAAGTGCACAGTGTGGTGGATTTACTAAAGACAAATAGACTGTGCACTTTGCAAGTGCGGTCACATTCATTTTCCCCAGAGCCTAGTAAATGTGGTGAAGCTTGACTTTGTAAAGAATACCCAGTCAGGTGCAAGGAAAATAAAAAAATGGAAGATGGAAATCAGCTTCATCCCATTTACTAAACTCTGGGGAAAATGAGTGTAACTGCACTTGCATTGTGCACAGTCTATTTGCCTTTAGTAAATCCACCTCAGTATCTTGTAAACTAGCAAAAGTGGGCCAATTTTCAGCACAGGGGGGTGAGGGGGTTAGCAATGTCTGCTGGTAACTCAGATCACTCTGGTTTCTAGCTTGGCTAGAAAGGGCTCACCTTTTCTAGTATATTACTGATAATGTAAAGGATGTACTTGTAGTGGAATGCGGGTTCAGAGCAGGTAAAGGGTTAAGCTCTCTGATATTTGTAGATGGTTTGCTCAGGTGGTTTTAGTTTGTGGTCTTATTAGAGTAGAGACTCCAAAGTGCAGATTTAAAAATGGAACGTTGAGTGAGCTTACAACATGAGGTGAAGGACACCCCCAGAAACATTATTTTCTGTTCATGTGGATGGTTGGCTTATTACTATTCCCAGAATATTTTTCTCTTATTACCACCCTGTGTAATTTTAGCAGACAGGCCCTTCCAGTTAGCACTCAGGAATCAGGAAGGACCAGAATGCAATTTTAAAATATTACAGACCACTGGCAGATAATATTTTTTTACATAGTCCTTGCAAAAGATTGTTTTTTTCTCAACAAAATTATTAGAGTTAAAAAGAGTTAAAATGGTCTTGTAAATAGCAGTAAAACAAGCAAGGTAATCCCCCGGGAGAGCGATCCTCCCAGGGGGTTATCTGATGTGGGGAGGAGCTGCGAGAGCCGCCGGGGGACCCCAGAAAAGCAGGTTCAGGGCCACTGTGCAAAACAAGCTGCACAGTGGAGGTATGATATGTTTGTTATTTAAAAAAAAAAATAAAATTACCCTTACAATCACTTTAATTGAACAACCTGAAGTTGGAAGCTGATTGGTTACTATACAAAGCTGTACCAGATTCTGTGTGCACCAGTTTTAGTAAATTTGCCCCCAATGGGTGTTATCTTTTCAACCAATGGGAACTGCTAAGACAAACTCTATTAAAAGGTAATTTTTTTGATAGCCAAATGTGTCCAATCATACAAGGCAAAATATAGATACATTGTTATTTTCCTGTAGGTTATGTTCAAGTAATAGTAAATGTACTGTGAATGTAGAGAGAAAGTAAACAAAGAAATTTAAAAAATGCAGATACAGAAAAGATAGGTCTGGAGATGGTGGTGGAGTGAGGACACACACTATCAGAGCTCCTGACACCCTCCAGCATATCAGTTGCTAATGCAGTAGCTTTCCCAGTATGAAAGGGAAAGGAGAAGGAAAAGGAGAAGCGCACAGTAGCGATATCTCAACCGGAGATACAGCGTTATTTCCTGGGTACAGGGTCCGTTGACCGTACAATAGAGACTCAAAGCACCTCTCACCTGGAATCTGCAATAACAGCCCTGCCAGTTCCTGCTTCCTCTGTGGAGCTGGAATCTCCCTGTGTGTCCCCCCCACAGCAGAGCGCACAAGAACAGCCGACGATCACACTGTCTGCTATGGGGGAAGGGGACATCAGGGCTCTCCTCCAGGCATTACCTACCCGAGCCGACATGGAGACGCTGATTCTCCATATGGAGGAGGCGCATCGTAGAGACTTTCAAACTATCCAGGTAGAGGTGCAGTCACTCACGGATAGGATCTCCACAGGAGAAATAGCATCAACCTCTCTGGAGAAAAGAATGGCCCAGCTGGAGCAGACGCAGGACTTATAAGCTTCACAGGTCTCATCACAGGTCTCATCATTGCAGCTCCACCTGGAACAGCTTGAGAACCGGAGCCGTCGCAATAATCTATGGCTAAGGGGGGTCCCGGAAGACACAGGTGAGGTGGCACTACAATCTATTGTTTTGATAATATGTCAGCAATTGGCTATATCGGTGGCCCCCCAGGACCTTGAGTTTGAGAGGAACCATAAAGCCCTGGGTCATCACCCAACAGACCTAAAGAGACCTAGAGACATTATATGCTGCATGCCTCACTCTCATAGAGAGGCTATCCTTCGCAAGGCATGGGAAATAGGAGACATTGATTTCAATGGAGCCCCAATAAAAATATTAGCAGATATATCCAGGAACACCCTCCAACGGAGGGCACTATTGCACCCGCTATTGGACAAAATCATAAAACACCTAAAAATAAAACACCTGTGTGGTAGGAAAGAAGGACGGGGGTTGTGTTTTGGTTGTTGTGAGTTGGAGAGAGACCCAGTAATTTTTTTCTTTTTCTTTTCTCTTTTTTTTTTTTTTTTTCAATCTGGGGATAATGGGAGTTCACATATTACCTATGATCACATAATCACCTAAGCACTAAATATAGAATGAGGAGATTATAAACACTTAGCGCCGGTTCACACTAGAAGCGGCACGACTTGCAGGTCGCCTCACCGAGGCGACCTGCACACGACTGCCGTGGCGACTTGCAAGACGACTTCTGTATAGAAGTCTATGCAAGTCGCCCCCAAAGTAGTACAGGAACCTTTCTTCTAAGTCGGAGCGACTTGCGTCGCTCCGATTAGAATGGTTCCATTGTACAGATTGGGAGGCGACTTGTCAGGCGGCTAGGTCGCCTGACAAGTCGCCCCCGTGTGAACCGGCTCTTATGGGTTTAAAAACACTGTCATAAACACAATATTTGGATCACAGGGGAGGGGAGGGAGGGAATATATTCACCCCCCCGCCCCCTCGGGGGCAAAACCTATTTTTTTTTCTATTATTTTTTTTCTATTTCTATTAAGAGCACTGCCCTTTCTCTAGGTAAAACCTAGAGATTTATTGTTCTGCTCCCCCAAAGAAAAGGGGAGCAGAGGGCAGTGGGAAATGTTACACAAGTAACACACACCATATCGCACTAGAAATAAGTCGGGAGAGGTTGGAGATAGAGCACTAATTATGGATGTCAGATCTATCACATATATACAGCACAGGGGTTAAGGGGATAAATTGTAGGGGTTTTTCTTCTCCCCCTAGACTATTTTGCACACATGTAAAAGAAGATATTCATAAGAAGAATATGGTGGGTTGTAGATGAGGGGACATACAGGTCTCCCTGTTATAGAATGTTATAGAATGAGATGTGGGAAGCTTGAAGCTGCTTGACTGGGTCTTTGACCTTCCCACCCTATCTTTATTTATTTTTTTATATTTATACTTTTATTTTTACTCCCACTCTATCCTAACTCCTTCTTCCCCGTACTTAAAGATGGCATAATGACAATGATGTTATTAATTGTCGCATTACATTGGCATAAAATATTTTTTTATTTTTCCATCAGGTGTAAGGAAACGGGTGGTGCAAACATTCCATGACCAGCAGCTGATAGATGCGTGGCGTGTGATGCATGTCGGAGAGAGAGACTACACGTTTTTTTCTACTCCGCATAAGTCATATTCGTGTATCGATCTTTTTTTGGTCCCACACCACCTGTTACCTTCGGTCCTAGATACTTCTATAGGAAATATAACCTGGTCTGACCATGCACCGGTTATGATGCATCTCTCGTTATCTACTGTAACTCTCCTTATGTTTCGGAACGGCGATGGTGCTTGAATGAGAGTTTATTACAAACCCCTGAAGTTCTAACAGACGTGTCTAAGGAACTTATGGCCTATTTTGAGATGAATGATACACCAGGAAGTGACCCAGGTATAGTGTGGGAAGCCCATCTTTGGAGACAGGTATCAGATCTCCTCCGTTTTAAGGCTAAGGCATCAATACAAGCTGGGAGAAAAGTCTCGTATGAATCAGGAGGAAAATTACTGGCTAAAACCCTTAAGGAACAACGTATGGCAGCATACATACCCCAAATAAAAGGCAATAAGGGACAGTTCATAACTAAGCCAAAGGATATCGCACAGGTATTTGGGGAATTTTATGCCTCCTTATACAACCTACCAATATCCTCTATAACTCCCACCTCTTTAGAGGAGTATCTTATCTCGGCACAGCTGCCCCGTCTCCCATCTCAGGTTAACGAGGACCTGAAAGTACAAATATCAATTGAAGAACTACAAAACACAGTAAACAGCGTTAAACCGGGGAAAGCACCGGGGGCCAGATGGATTTAGCATACAATATTATAAGACTTTTTTACCATTACTATGACCACAAATGACCAAAGTATTTAACGGCTAGGACAATCTGCTAGATACCTGCCAGCTACATTAATGGCACATATATCTGTCATTCCAAAAGAAGGAAAGAATTCAACTGAATGTGGCAGTTATCGGCCAATCTCTTTACTTAATGTTGACCTGAAAATTTTGACTAAATTACTGGCCTCCCGTCTTCAATCACAGCTTCCCCAGCTGGTGAACTTGGACCAGGTGGGGTTTATTCCCTTCCGAGAAGCGAGAGATAACACTATAAAAGATCTTAATCTGATACACCATGCTAATCGTACGGGTGCCCCTTGTGTATTTTTAAACACTGATGCTGAGAAAGCATTTGACAGGGTGGATTGGGAATTTGTGTTTGGGGTGCTGAAGCATATGGGTATTGGGGATCAAATGCTTCAATGGATTACTAGTGTATACTAGTGTTACTAGTGTTCTCAGACACCTTTTCTATCTCAAATGGCACCCTTCAGGGGTGTCCTTTATCACCCCTATTATTCGCCCTTTCGTTAGAGCCTCTTTTGAATAAAATTCGGCTAAACCCGGACATCTCAGGGTTACAAATAGGACATTCTGAATATAAAATCTCACCATATGCAGATGATCTACTTTTCTCAATGACTAAGCCACAGGTCTCTTTACCTAACCTTATGAAGGAAATAGAGAAGTATGGAAGCCTATCAAACTTTAAAATAAACTATACTAAATCAGAGGGTATGGGGATTGCCTTACCTGCATCTCTGCATCATAACTTACAAACTAATTTTAAATTTAAATGGACAACATCTGCATTGAAATATCTAGGTACAAATATCCCGCCAAACCTGACTAATATTTTTGTGTTGAATTTTGTACCCCTGTTAAGTTCGATTCGGGTCCTGCTAGATAAATGGCATCGGGGACTACACTCATGGTTTGGCCGTTGTAATATCATTAAGATGAGCATACTATGGACATTTTTATATTTGTTTCAGACACTTCCCATTGCGATCCCAGCAGCCTTCTTTTGGCAAATCAACACGCTTTTTACTAAATATATATGGGCTCAGAAACAACCGAGGCTCTGTAGACGCCTTTTGACAATGCCCAAAAACTCGGGTGGTATAGCGGTACCGGATACACTTAAATATTATCAAGTGGCACACCTCAGTAGAATAGTTGATTGGTGCAGACATAGAAATTTTAAATCGTAAAATCGTTTGATCCCCCTGCCTAGGGCAATGTGGTGTTATGCAGGATTACCAATTCCTCTTAAGAAACACCCTACAATAGGCCCTACACTTAGAATAGGACATATGGTCTGCAAGACCTCTATACTCTCATCCATACAATCACCGCTATATCCCATACTGGGAAACCCAGGTTTCCCACCAGGAGCAGTGACGGGATCATTTAGCAGTATACTGGAGAGAGGATTCTTTCAAGCCTCTCACTTTTTAGAGGCAGAAAGCTGGCCCACGACTGTCATGCTGACGCACCCAGAGGGTCCATATAGGCTAAGGTTATGGCAAGCGCTGCAGTTGGGTCATTTTTTTTAGGTCATTGGGACCCCCGGGAAATTATAGACGACAGCAAACACAATATGAAACATATTGCGAGAAAGGAGAACCCCTGGGAAATACCCTCTCCAAGATATAATCCCTGCTTGTAGCCCCTCCAAAAGATTTTCAGTTACCAGGTCTCAGTAAATGGGAAAAAGACTTGAATAAGACATTCACCTTAGATTAGCACCATAACATCATCTAGCTCTCATTAAATTCATCGATTTGCACATGCATCCAAGAGATGAATTATAAATTACTGACGGGGTGGTATCGTACACCGTCTGTATTATGTAACATTTTCCCAGAAGTAGTAGACAGTTGTTGGCGATGTCAGGAAAAATTAGGTACTTTATTTCATATCTTCTGGTCATGCCCTAAGATTGGTACAGAGGATAGCATAAAAATTTACGGATTGTCCAATATGAGAAGACCCTGCATTCTTCCTGTTACACTGCTCACAATTGCCAACCCAGACTTATAGGGAATCAGTTCTGTGTCATCTGGTTAATGCTGCTAAAGCATGTATTACCCTACGTTGGAAAGACCCTAACCCAACCCCCCCCCCCCACAATTGCTATGTGGCTTAACAAGGTGAGGAGTATCGAAGCAATGGAGGACCTAGTGCACACGGCTTGGGGAAAAAGAGAACAATATATTAAAACATGATCACACTGGGTAAAATTTATATATTCAGAGGAGGGGAAGTCATTCTTGTGCCGCGTACACACGTCCAATTTTTCCGTCAGAATAAACTCCGAAGGTTTCTCCGACGGAACTCCGACCGAATTCCATTCAATCGGTCTTGCCTACATGCGGTCAACCCAAAGTCCGACTAAAGTCTGTCCATCCAGAACGCGGTGACGTACAGCACGTATGATGGGACTAGAAAAAGGAAGTTCAATAGCCAGTAGCCAATAGCTTCCGTCTCGTACTGGCTTCAGAGCAAGCGTAGTTTTTGGTCCGTTGGAACAGTATACAGACGAGCGGTTTTCCCGATAGGAATTGGTTCAATTGGAAATTTTTAGAACATGTTATATTTCTAGGTCTGTCAGAATTTAAAAAAAAAAGTCAGATGAGGCACACACTCGATAGGAATAGACGATGAAAAGCTTCCATCGGAATTTTTCTGTCAGACATTCCGCTCGTGTGTACGCGACTTTGGAAAGCTAACTGGGAGGCATTTGATCCCCCGGAGTTTGTCGTGTCCATCTGTTGGTGGGGGAGTAGAAGGGGGGGAAACATGGGTGGAGGGAAAAGGGGTGGGAAGGGGAATTGGGGAGGGATTTTTTTGTTTTTTTTGGGAAAGGGAGAAAAAGGGGAAGGAAAGAACCAGTGGAGTGGGCCAGGATGTAGGGATTTATTATATAATATTATGCACTGCAGCTATGAAATTGATGAATTAGATACCTATGTTATGGAACACTTAAGTTGATATTGTATTTAATGGATTGTCGATATTGTTGTATAAATAAAGAATATATACAAAAAAATACAGATTTAATCCAATAGACATTTTGAAAGATTTATATTCTCCATCCAGATGTCTGCAATAACAGATCGCCCTCTCTCCCAGTGAGGTGATAATAAATTAGAAAAAAAAAAAGAAAAAACCTTTTAATAGTGTGTGTACTGCCCTCATAATGGGAGCAGGTTAAAAGGCAACCATACACACATAGCCCAAAAAGTCAGTTTTATTGAATGCAAAATGTAAGTAAAATTCTATACAGTATAGAGAGAAGAATGTTGCCAAAATTACACAAAACTTGGTAATGAAAAAGGCCATAAAATACTTACCAATGTCTGTTTTTTAGTTCACACAGTTTGGCAAAAAAAAAAACAACAATCCACATTAGACTTTTTGCTGTGGCAACCCTAAAAACCATGCAGACACATCCAATGCAAATAAGAATTTTACAGTTTCATACTAAGTGAACATAACCTAAGCCTTGGTAAGATGTACCTCTTAATGTACAGTTATTTACCAAAAGAAAATAAAAATTGGCTCTAAATATACTTTATTAAGTGATCTTCTTTAATACATTTCTATATTGCAGAGCTGTAAACATGTCATAGCACACAGTGGGGTAGACTTACTAAAGGGGGTAACGGCTGTTCAATCAGCAAAATGTATGTTCGCTTAAAAAAGAAATATAGTTAGACTGTGTTTACTGTGATTATCCAATCATATGCAATGGAAAGAAAAAAAAAAAGACTTTTGCTGGCACATGATTGGGTAGTCAAAATCAGCACTAGTACACTTTATTTACCAACATTCTTTTTGCTCAGTCAACAGCCTTTACTCCTGTAAGTCAACCAAGCTTCCTTTTTGAATCTCTCTTTTGGTTTTACTCTTATGTAACTCAGAACTTCATGGCTGCTGTAAAGTATAAAAGGGTTAGTGGAAGTCTGTCATGGAATAAGTTTCCTTACACGCATCAAATGTAGGGACCTGTAAAGCATAGGAGACTACTTCCTATGTACTCATTCCTACAGGAAAACGGTATAGCTTTTATAAAGTGTGCTAGCCTCATTACAATATTGATTGTAAGAAAAAGAAGGTGCATTGTACTTAAAGGTGAACATTATAAAGCCGAACTGTGATTTGAAACCTGGACCTTGCCTTTTGTTGCTGATACTTGGGCACTCAGTGGAGTTGATTTACTTACTATAGGTGTAGAGAGTGTTAACTCTGCAATGTGAATGGTTACTAACCTTATTGAATAAGGTGAAACTTTATTCCTCTCAATAATTCATTAATGTACAAGAAAAATTGCTAAAAAAAACCCAGTGTACATGATTGGTTGCGGTAAGCGAACATAGGGGTTGATTTACTAAAGGCAAGGTGAAACTTTATTCCTCCCAATAATTCATTAATATACAAGAAGAATTGCTAAAAAAAAACCTGTGTACATGATTGGTTGCGGTAAGCGAGCATAGGGGTTGATTTACTAAAGGCAAATTGACTGTGCACACTGCAAGAGCAGCTGCTCCAGAGCTTGACAGGAATGAAGGACTCACCGCTCCAGGTGGATTAGTTAGTGCCTGATAGGGATGTCCAACCAAGTACTAGCCCCGGCCCGCCTCCGTGGGTATATGAGTAAAGGAAGAAATGGCTGCACATGGATTGAAATCCAGAATGTTGTTTATTGATCACCAAGATGACATCAAAGGACACCGACACAAAAGTCTTGTAGACGCGTTTCACACAGTACAGTTGTGCTTCAATCATTAGAAACACATATCCTGCTAAGAACACTTATATAGAACAATCCACTCTAAACACAGGTGTTTAAGAGGGTGGTAATTGGAAGCAGGACACAAACTTGATCAATTGTTTTATTAGACCAAAGCACGAGTCTTAGTCTAAAATAAACATACCAATAACAAGTGTAACATATTAATCAAAAATAAATAACAATTAGGTTGAATAAAGGTGCCAAAACCACATAAAAAATGATGCAGTACAGGGACTCATACAATGTAATTGATCACAAATATAAAAAAAAATATATAAGAAAAAATATATATATGTTAGAATTTTTAAGAACAGATAATAAAAAAGAAAGAAGAAATGTATATATAGGTACACCCTAGTGCAGAACATGGTGTAAAAACATGTATATACAGTATATATATATATATATATATATATATATATATATATATATATATATATGTTATAAAAGAGTAAGTATGAAAAAATAAGTGATGTGAATATGAAAAAATCATAAAGAGATATGAAATAATAAAAACACTGTGTAAAATACATAGAAACTTACTTTGTTGAAATGGACTGTATATAATAAAAAATAAGAAACAACAAAAGATGGTCTAAATATGTCGATATATATTTATATATATACATATATGTACAATCACAATTCATTGTTTAAAAAATATACATATATCTATACATATGTATGCCCAAATCCGTATGTGAAACACACATCAACAAATATGGCGTACACTCAATGTCAAAGACAAAAGGAGCATATGAGCTGGTGGAATGGATTAGTGGAACAAAAAGGTCATGAGCCACTACTTGAAACCATTATAATATAGTCCATATGGACAATCATGACTATTATCCTCATATCCTTTCTACCTGTCCACCTCAAAAGGGGACAATTCAATACCACTAAATAGATAAATGTATTGCTAAAGACATACCTTGTTATTCAAAAGCTACTGAAATGGTTAGCAAGCTGGAAAATATATGTCTAATTCACAGCAACTCAGTCGGAGGGAGATGCTATTGAAATTTATTCATAGAAATGGCTGACATCCCACTGGAAGTTTAACCCCCGGGTGATGCATGTATGGAGATGAAATTTCCAAAACACCTCCCTCGGACACAATAGCCTAAATATATCCCCCCTGCCTTGGGGGTCCTGATTTTTTCACTAATCTGGATCTGCATGGCTTTTTTATCCACATTATGTTGTATATTAAAATGTCTAGCCACATTAGTGGATAGGTTCTTTTCAACTCTGTAAAGATGTTCCTGGAATCTATTGTGAAGATGTTGCATGGATCTGCCAACATATTGCATCTGACATATGGAACATGTAATTGAGTAAACTATATAACTGGTGTTACAATTATAAAAAGAACTAATGTCAAACGTCTTTTGGTTGGCAGTAGATCGAAATGAAATGCGGTGGCAGCAAGAACATCCCATTGCACCACACTTAAAAGTCCCCATAAAGTGTAACCAAGTGACAGATCTAAGGGGCTCTCTGTGAAAAAAACTCGGGGATAGAGAATGACCCAATGTGGGAGATCTACGTGAGACCACATTAACCCCTTCTCGTAAGATATTGGCACATACCTCATCAGATTATACAATAGGTAAATGTTTATTGAAGATTCTCCATCTAGGATAGTCACGCAATATAAACCTCCCATATAAAGATGCTGCCTCTTGTTCAAAGTGTTGGTCATTACTACAGATTCGCCTGACCCGTAAGAACTGGCCAACAGGAATGCCTTTGATGGTATGTCTCGGGTGGCCTGACTGGGCAAGTAAAAGGGAATTCCCTGATAGGGGTTTCCTATAAAGAGTGGTGGAAACCAAACCATCATCTCGAGTCAGGCACACATCTAAGTAACATACTGATCTGTTATCCACAAGACCAGTAAAGACAAGATTTCTGTCATTACTGTTAAAGTGATCAAGGAGAGGCAGAAAACACTCAGTCCCTCTCCGTACCACCAACAACAGGTCATCAATGAACCTAAGATAGATTCTAATTGACGATCTGAAGGGGTTCTCACCTCCAAAGATGTGGAACCGCTCCCACCAACCCATGTAGAGATTTGCCAGGGAGGGCAAAAATGTGGCTCCCATGGCGGCCCCACACCTCTGGAGATAGAACTCACTATCGAAAATAAAATAGTTGTGTGATAATAAATATTCAAGTACATCTGCAACATATAGTCTATGTTCCATGGATAGATTGGTGAAATATTCCAAATAGAGCAAAACGGCTGCCACAGAGCTCCAGCGCTTATTAAATGAGCATAAGCTCTGCTGACTTCCATTATCCAATCATGTGCAAGCAAAAATGCTGTTTTTTTTTTCTTGCATGTGATTGGGTATTCTTTGCAAGGTTAGGCTTTGCCTTATTTACTAAGCTCTCTTAAAGTGCACAGTCTAGTTGCCTTTAGTAAATCAACTCCATAGTTTCACCTTCACTCAAAGTGCAATGTGTGCATTCTGTACATTTTGGGTAAACCAACTCCAAAACATCACAACTACTTCGGGTTCAAAATTATGGCTGAAGAATCCCATTTGACTTACTCAGCTACTGTATACACATACTTAGGTCTTCTTCTGTAGATACAGAGCATAGTTTTCATCTTGTGACTTAATGATGTACCCTGTACTAAATGTTTATTTGTAAACTATATATGCATACAATAATTAAATATCAAATAATAAATGCTTTAAATTTCAAAACAAATGACATGACTAATATCCATTGTACTTTTTCTAGTCAAAGAGGTTATACCCAAAAGAGATATCCTGTGCTACTGTAGTTGTATTACATGAGAGCAGCTCAAATCTTTAAAAAAAAAGTTTGCTTAGCTATCTGTAAAGGTTATTAATATTGATATAGGTTCATAATCACAATCACAAAGCTTTAGCGCAAGGATAAGCAACTTAATCTCAGCTATGCGACTGTAATTGCTAAATCTCATTGGAAACAGCAGTAATAACTGTAACCTTTTTTTTAAAAAAAAAAGATTTTTATGCTGTTGTGTACTGTGGTTCACTTATTTAAAAAAAAAAAAATCATAATATTTGGAGTTTTTTTTTTTTATTTCTGCCTTTATCAATAAGTAAATTTGTGCATGATATGAAGAAATAATTAGGAAATGATCTCTCAAAAATGTTTATATGATTGCTGTTTTGTTCCAAGCATGTTGGTTAATTATAAAATAATGTGGGTTGTTTTGTAGAGGATAATTTATTTGTGATTTGGCTTCATGCCTGCACCCTGCCAACTAGTTATATACAACTTAAAATCTCTTTGTCTGGCTTATTCTGCTCATTTGTCTCCTAGCCCTTAGGTACTGGCATGCTAATTCTTTCTCATTTCCAGGTTTCAGCCTCGGGAAGACAGTCCCCTGCAAAGAGCCAGGTGAATGGAAGTCCTTCCAAGTGTCCTCGTTATCTCAAAGTGAAGAACTGGGACACAAATGCTTTATTACATGACACATTACACTTGAAGGCTTCTATGGTAAGTTGAACCAGACCTCTCATATCACTAGGGATCAGATCAACTTGTTTCCCTACAACTACCCTAACAGTGAAGCAGGTGTAAAAGGGACCTAGGCTGAGAAATATACATAGGCTATGATAGCTCACCTCCGTGGATTAGCATGACAACCAAGCAACTTACCTTATCTGAAGCAAGTCAGATGTGACAGCCTACTTGTTCTCTTTGCATAAGATTCCTTTAAAACACAGAATCGTTTTAAAACAATATGGTGTAAAGTAATATATTATTCTACAAATTTAATATAATATTTTTAAACAATACAACTTTTGTTCCTAGTTTGTTTTTATAAGCCATGGTTAATACCATGACATTTCCTGTATTCTAATTTCAGATTTCAATGTTTCAATGTTATACAATTTTATACATACAGTCAAACAGTTTATTTATGTCACTGCCATAACCAAGAATTGGAATAATCCAGCTCTTTAGCTTAAGGGCATGTATTGAAAAATTAAAACAACATACATTCATATAACAGTATTCAGTGTGAGTACTGTGTGAGAATGAAGCTTAATAGGAACATTGGTAACCAATCCATTTTTTAAGATCTCACTCAGTGCGCTCCACAAACTGTTGGCGCTATATAAATCCTGTATAATAATAATAATTATATTGTAGATCTTGGAATGAAATGCATCTGAAAGACAGTCAGTTCTATCCATATTAACCAATCAGCTTCTTCCTGTTCTTCCAGTGCAGGTTAAACAAGTGAATTGCTTATTGGCTGTTGTAGGCAATACAAACAGTTCATTGAGACTCTCCTTCTATGTTGGGCACAGGTACATGGCTCATAATAAAGCCTCCTGTCAGTCATCTTTGGAAATATGTATTTAATTGTGGCAACTATCTACTGAAAGAATTGATGATCTCTTGAAGCATAATTAATGGTGCAATAACACTAAATATTAAGCATCTTTTGACCATTTACCTCTCAATATATATGATGTTAATATAAAACAGAATATCTCACTGTTTCAAGTGTGTTTGCTACATCTTCAAAATGGTAGGCTAGAATGCTTAAATTAGACTGACCATAACACTCTTTATTGCATCTTACAGCCTATATTCCAACATATTTATACAAATAACTGTATGATGGAGCATATAACCATTGGTGTGATTTTTTTAACCCTAGCAAATTAAACTTAGGGGCAATTGCATCTTCGAATTGAGGGTTGTCAGGGACAGTTTCTCTCAAAATTAATTTTATTAGGTCAAAATAATTATTCTATTTCTTGTAGGATTCAGGTTTTCATGCTACATATACATATAGGTCAGCATACTACAAGGATCCCGCCTCTTTTGTTACATGTTCTTCTATATAATGTTCATTGGCACCTTAAGTGAGCATGTTGTAGATTATGGCTGTTTACAGACTTAGGTTGGTGAGCAGCAGGGATCAGCAAAAAAGTTTGCTGAATTTGCATCTCCCCAGAATTTCAGTAAAAATCTGTTTTTGCCAAAATGCATTAGGGTTCATGGGGAAGGATAAATTATGGTAGATGCTGATGAATATTGTGTATTTAAAGTGTACAATTGGCTTAAGATGCTTCTGAGGGTTTATGAAACTCTTTTGAATGATTCTGGACCTGTTCTTCTTCCAGAAAAAAAGTTCCTCATTAGCCACAGTTGGACAAAAAAGAAAGGAAAAGAATAAAAAAAGGAAATTATTGGACACAAATAACACTCAAACACACAAAATAAAGGGGAAAAAACATGAATGCAAACAATACTGAATATCATAAATACAACCCCACAAATACATGATCTAAATCAGGAAAAATACACTGTAGTTCATTTCTAAGCAAATTTCACCTAAGCAGCTTAAAGAGGCTGTAACCCGAAAAAAAAAGATCCTGTTCCTTTAAGGCATGTTAAACCGCATAGTGCTTGTGCAGTGTCATTTGTCCCATTGTATGTTGTAATATACCTGGTTGATCCTGCCTTTTCCTGTGTCCCCCTTAATGCGCTGACCAAGGTAATCATGGCTGCTGATCCATGATACCGTGGTAAGTTTACATGCCCTCTCCCCCTCCCTCCCTGCCTGTCAGCTCAGGAGTCTGTGTGTGAGCCATCTCCCCCCTTCCTGCCGCTATTTTGTCTGGCAGTAAAGTTAGTGATTCCAATTCCTGCCAGCCCCTCTGTAATAACAAGATATTCTACACAGTGGGGTTAATTTACTAAAACTGGAAAGTGCAAAATTTGGTGCAGCTCTGCATAGAAACCAATCAGCTTCCAGGTTTTATTTTCAGTGCTTAATTGAACAAGCTGCAGTTAGAAACTGATTGGCTATCATGCAGAGCTGCACCAGATTTTTCACTCTCCAGTTTTAGTAATTCAACCCCAGTGTTTGTCTTTTTTTTTTCAAAATCTTGCAGCTAAATACCTTTTTGCACATCGCCAATGTGCGGCCACATGACTGCCCGGCTGCCATCAGAGAGGAAACTCAGCCCCTCCCACTGTAATTGCAATAACTGAATTTACAACCATTTTAATTACTTTCCCCTTAGGCAACATTTTACTAACAGTAGTCAGTAATTTTGTGGCTAAATCACTTTTTTTCAAAATCACCTGAAATTAAATGTATTACAGTTGACTAAGTGCTTGTTTTATTTAAATATAACATGGTACAAATTAGCTTTACATATATTTGTATTTATGTTTTAGCCTACATCTTGTACCCCACAAATGTGTATGGGGTCAGTAATGACCCCACCTCAGTATATCCGTAAGCCAGATGATATTCGCACTAAAGAGCAGCTTCTACCCCTTGCCAAGGAGTTTCTTGATCAATATTATACTTCAATTAAAAGGTAAGCTGATTTTTTTTTACAAAGAAAAATAAAACTAGGAAAAATACATTTAAAGTATTAACTGAAAGGTGTGTTGACAATACCAAAATGTTCACTTTTATGCTTTACATAATTCTGGATTCTGAAGGGTCATCTAGACTTTTTCTTCCCAAGTGTCCCTCTATACATTTTTATTCAAATGGACTAATTTATATTTGGTAGTCTGAGGGTATATGTATGTTTGCTCTGTGTTATTTGCTAAACTGTGTCCATTTAGCAGGATAGGTGCAGTCTCTAGGGCCAAAACATAGAAAGAAGGAGGACTTTGAATGTACCTCCAATAGCAGACTAGTACAAAAAAAAATTGAGTAAAAATTATATTTTATTACAAATTTTATAAAATACCATCACACGGGGCATTAAAATCACATGTTACATATATATGTGCATTAGAAATAGATTTGCATAGGGAACACATAGATTCATTTTTACATCATATAGTGACACACTACTTCTTCAGAACTTATCTCAAATATGTAAGGTATGTATCATGAACTCCTACGGATTTAGCCTGTCCCATGGGCACCAATTCAGAAGAGGGGGGTAGGCACCAAAGGGTAGTCAAAAACAGGCTCCCTTGGCTTGTGGGGACTGGTATATATTAACGCCCACAAAACATGGATTCATCAATCCACAATGCCTCCCAGGTCCATTCAAAACACAATACCAGCAATGCAGTCTCTAGGACTGCCATTCTCATTCTTTCTTTACTACTTGGAAACAACTGAGAACTTGTGCATGCCAGCTGTCAGAACATCTGATGCACATATGCATTGCTCCAGGTCAAAGATACACCAAGTAGTAAACACCAGATTGGAAAGAACATACACCTCTAAAAACAGGACAGCAATAGTAGCTCCCACACCTCAGTCATGACTGGTTCCCTTTAAGCAAACAGTCATTTATAAAGATTCTCTTGCCTCCACACCAGCCTCCCCTCTCCATTTGAAGACCTGTTATTTCTTAAAATCATAGTTGACATGGGTTCTGATACTTTGATGGCAGGTCTCTTGTAAACCTCCTTACCTTTTCAGAGTAAACAAAGATACTGCCTTCCGGAGGACAGACACTGCATAATGATGACTTTGGATTTGCTGTGAGGCAGAAATGGGGGAATTTGGGGGTTATGCAAAACCTGCCTATGGAGAAGGGTGCTTAGTTACTACTTCCTGTGCCAGGAGTTGAGTTTGCTGAACGAGGGCAGACAGATTAGCTAAAGACTAGTGGATATGCACTTTCAGTGAATCAGCCTGATCTGGGCCAAAACTAGAACCTTTGTTTGGTACATAAATGAACAAAAAACTATATAAGATGTCTGATTGTACCTTTCTTTATTTTCTTGTATCTGGGGAACCCCTAATTAAGATGTTCACATATAACCAATATATGTGGATTATGCTTCTTTGTGTAGTACAGGCCATTGTTCCACTTACTCTTATGGAATGCAATAACCCCCCATTTTTGTTGCAGCTGCATTGTTATTCGTGTGTTTATCAGCCATAAAGACCTCTTGTATGCTTTTCCCTATTCTTACTCTTCTTATATTTTAAATTCTTCAATAAAAAATTATTGAAAATAAGATGTTCACATACTATAGGCCCCAAATTCTTTGTCACACCCCTTGCTGGAGCCAAGCACTGCCACTATTCAATAACACAGCACCACCGTTTCTACTGTCTTTCAAGTGTTGGTATTCGTCCTGATAAATGGCAGAGGTAGTGCTTAGTAGAGATTACAAGAGTAGGAAAACACACCACAAAACAGGTGTGAATGGAGGACTTAAAAATGAATAATAATAAATATAAAGATATAGTAATATATAATATTTATTTTAGATTTGGCTCAAAAGCACACTTGGACAGACTAGAAGAAGTAAGGAAAGATATTGAAGAAACTGACACCTACCAGCTAAGAGACACTGAGCTATCATATGGAGCTAAGCATGCTTGGCGCAATGCAGCCCGCTGTGTGGGAAGAATCCAGTGGTCTAAACTACAGGTGAGACTAATCACTCTCTGTGCATTGCAACTTTTATACAGCAACAATTTGATAAAGGGGTTGTGAACTTTTTTCTATAAAGAATGTAAAAACAGTACTTTAGTTGTAAAGTTTTTTTTTCTTTTTACAATGTAAAACAGTACTTAAAGGATAGGTTCACCCTTTGGAACATGTTATAGGATGCAACATGCAACATGTTCCAACATACTCCCCATCACTCCCTGAGCCCCCCTACCTGTGACATCAGGCATAGGATCCTCTCCCCCACAGCCACTGTCACATTTAAAAATTGTTGGGGCTCCGTCAACACAACCACATCATTCTTTCAGGGCAGTCTGTGAATAAATTAATTACAAGCCCTATCTACCACTGTGGCGATAAGACTGATCAGCACCTTCGAAGTTCATTGACACTTCATGCAGCTTGGTAACTGTCTGTCCATACAGAAGTACAGGAAGAGAGCTGTAGGCAGTATCTGCAGGAGACATTGCACCTAAGATCTATTGATCATGGGTGCAATGCTTTGCAGCCTGCTGTGTAAAAAATAATAATGCACGGTTTTACCTGCAGAAAGCATGTGCATTTTTTTCTGCTAACAAAGGTGAACTTAGCCTTTAAAGGCATAGTACATTTTTAGTGTTTTAACTAGCTGTGAGCATAATTATATTCCCTGTGTTTTTTGTTTGCCTTACCTTCTAATGATGGGCTCATGTGTTGTGGCTGCAGCTCGTATTGTAATGGCTGATCAATTCCCCTATGTTCATGTATTAATTCACCTAGCTTGTCCTAGCTATTCACTAAATGGATAGTTAACTTCTTGTTTTTGGTCATGCATTGTCCAATCAGTGCCTTGCCATTTCCTGCATCACAAATATGGGCATGCTAATGTGATGAAATACATCTCTTTCAGCATGGTGAGCTCTCTATTAGCTGCTCTGCCTGATGGTGCCTGTTTCAGATATAATTACTATTTAGCTATTCCCTGCAGAGCATAAGACTGCAAGACCCAGGGATTGTGGGATATATAGTTTCTCATATGCCTCATATTTGAATACAAACAGAAACTTCTAACACAACAATGTGAAAATTGACTCTACAATAAGGCTGTGCATACAGGGCAACAAATGACCCAATGAAACTACATGATCCATGTATATGCAGGTGCAAAAACACAAGATGCTGGTAGGAAGGTTTATAATGCGTTTAACATCACTTCTTAAGTCTATATGTACATATAGAAATGATGTAGTAAGACTATAAAGGCCTTATCTAATAAAGAGCTGTTATTTTGAAGTGCACCTGTACCCAGACAATGCACATTAAGGTATCTACATGTTAGGAACAAACTGTAAAACTACTATACTACCTTTTGTAGTTGTAGGCATTATGAAGAAAGGAATCTTCAAATTCACAATGTATGCACTGAAATACAAACTCACAGCTGCAAAAATACTGAGTGTATTTTTCACTAAAATTATAGATCTGATAAACAGTTGTGCTAAAAATGTGCATGTGAAGCTGCTATGTTTTAATTTATTTCATCCTTTGTTTTGAAAAAATATATAATGTTTTAGGGTTTTAAGACTTTTTTTAAGCATTTTAGCATGTGGACGAAAAAAAAAACGGAAAAAAAAAGACTCCAGCAGAGTCAAAGGTTCAAAGCTCCTTTACTTTGTTACAAATATGTTAACTCTTTTATGCCCATAGTCTGGGCATGGGTGCACTTTAATTACTGATTTATAAGTGCAGTAAGTCATAGCACCCAATTATAATTTAGTTGGTTGAAATAGGATGAGCACGCAGTGGGGTGAATTTATAAAAACTGGAGTAGACAGATTCTGGAGCAGCTGTGCAAAGTACCACTCAGCTTCTGTCTTCAACTTGCTCAGCTAAGCTTTTAAAATTAAAGATAGAATCTGATTTGTTGCCATGCACAGCTACTCTAAATTATGGCTATTCCAGTTTTAATAAATTCCCCTTGATGATCTCTGATTGATTGTTTTTTTTTTTTTTTACTACTTTTAAGATCAAGTCAGTGGATGTGTATATCCAGGCACACTCTAGATGGCTTGGAGACCTTAAAAAATGGGTGCTTAGTGATAAAGAAACAGAGGATGTTGCCACAGTACTAGTCAGTAGCAGAGATGTAGTCACCAGCTTACCCATTGGTTTAGGATAAGCAAATTTTATCTGTACATATAGTAAAGTGACATTTCAGAGCCATGCAGAGTTTTGAAATTTCACAATTGCCTCAAGAAAGAGTCATGTCAGGCTCTGAAACATTGTTTTACTATATGTGGACATTAAATGTTCTCATTTTGAGCATTTGGGTATGTTTGGGACTACATCTCAGCCCTAAGTCATACTTTAAGGTAAGTACTGTATATAAATTAATAAACAAGGTTTGCAATATACATGGATGGTGATTTGGAGTGGTGTCAGGTTTCGAAAAATGCACCAACATCCCTGAATGAACAGCACGGACAGAAGGGAGTTTTTTAATGGGACATTTTAGGTGCTAGGTATAGTAAGAAACCATAAACGATAAAAAATATCTCTTTTTATTTAAGACATAAAAAAAAAACAGATATTTTAGTGTCAGATAAGGTATACATTGGTACAACTGGTATGGAGAAGTGCCAGGTATGGTGAAAAAAATCTTGTCATGCGGGTGGTGGTATATTTTTATCCCGACATGTTTCGCCACCATGGGCTTCCTCAGGGGATATACCAAAGCAGCACGACGCATAGCACTAAATATATAGAGAGAACATACATTTAGGTCATAATGTTAAGAATTCGTGAACAATAAAAACAAAGCAAAAGACACAAAATATGTGGAGAACACTGTCTGCAGGGGCCAGTCACACATCCACTCACCCAGACAGGAATCCACGGGACTCCACCGACAGGCGCCCAAGCCAATATGGAATCACCCCAATAGGGCAACAAGAGCAGCCAAAAGAGAGATTTTATCTAACCAACTATAAAGTAAGAAAAGTAAAACAAATAAAAATGAAAATAAAAAAATATGGAAAAAGTGTTTTTGGTCTGCCATCACCGATAGAAAATTTGATGGACAGACACAGGTAGCTGAAATCAGCCAAAACATGCATAAAGAGTATACTCACTAAAATGACTATTAAATTGTAGACAAATTAGGGGTGCCATATACAATTGAAAATCATTTTGCCAGTAGCCAAAGCCAGAAAAAAGAATTGAAAAGATATTAAATATTGAGGGGACAATTAATAAATATGGTTGGGCTTTTATATAATGTATCAATATTGAATGTACTATTGACACATCCGTGCACAGGAACCATTATATTATTGTACAGATACACCATAAGATAAAAGTTACCAAGGGGCTTTATCACAAACTCAAAGAACTGCTATGTGTATAGGTTTACGGTAGACTGAACTGCTGCAGATCATCCATTTCCTGACTTGCAGGTAACCAAATAGATGGCAGCAGTTAAAACAGAAATAGAATTCAAAATGGATCCCTGTGGACGGATGGCAATAAAAACGAACATAGTTTGAAATTGCCATAAAGTAAAATTACCTTTAGATAGGCTGGTTCACGTAAATGATCACCCACAGAGCAGCATTTGCTACCCAGAGTGACCGTTCTACTTATGTGCACGCCACTCGGCCACCGTCTGACGTCTCTGACCGAGTATGGACGTGCAACAATCAGTGCACATGTGCGGAGCGTTATTCCAAATTACAAGGGCCATTGCAGAACCTGCAATCTCATGAAGGCCCAGCTGACCGCATTTCCTCTTTCCCATCCCCCCTTTCCCTTTATTTTAGTTATTTATATGTCAGGTTCAGAGTCTTGATTTTGTTTACGTTGCGACCCATGTTATGTACTCTGCTGTTACCTCTATCTAATGTAACAATGTTTGTTGAGAGTCATCCAACCCTTATCTTAGTTTTCTCTTCATGTTCCATGCGAGAAAGCTAATCATTGTAACATTTTTGATGGAAATACTTGTCTTTAGCCCATTATGTAATGCATACTTTTTCTTACAACCTATTTGGACATCCTATTTGTATCCTTATTACATCTGATCATTTTATAGAGTGTTCATCGAGCTTGATGTTATTGTATTGTGCCTATATGTCTTAAACTTTGAATAAAACATATTAAAAAAAAAAATTCAAATTTTATCCCTATATGTACTTCCGTTGGGAAATTTGCACTCACTTACAGTGACTGGAGGTCAGGAATTGTGTGAAAATCTCCCAAACACACAGACAGTCATAACAATTAGTATATAAAAAGGTGATAGTGAATATCCACATATATCTATGTCAAATGGAGGATATGATTACTCCCAATAAAATACTAACATGAATCTATGTGATAACCATATGCATCATGATAATAAAACATAAATGCTATTAAATTAGCTACACAATATAGCTCAAGAGTGTTATAAGTACAATTCTTATTAGCAGAAAGTCCTCATAGAGAGCAATGTTGCCAATTACATAGTATGCCATGTCCTTTCACTGGTTATTGGTGACTTAAAACAGAAAAACACCGCAGAGGTAGTGATTAGGGATAGAAAGATTCCTCCACCTGGAAAATGACTGCCGCTTACCAGCTGCGTTGATCTCTTTTTAAGGAGATCGCATTCGCTTGTGGCATATACCCCTGCTAGAGTCTCTATATTCGTCAGCCAGATATCACCTCTCTTTATGTTAAAATTGCCTCTGAGTGTCTCCCGATCAGCAGTTCCCCATGTTAAAAAGAAGGGCTTCCATAGTGTGATACCGTAAACATTTATTAATCGTTAAAAGAACAAGATTGCACTTACAAGATTATCTTGGGTTAAAAGCATTACAAAGTAACTCGAGCCGGCCGGCTCTCGATATTCACCCATTGTTTCCTGGACTTCGCGTTGTTTTGGTGACGTCAGCACGCCGCTCCTCCCTACACCGTTTCGTCACAGATGACGTCATCCGGGGCACGTGTTGCCCCTGGTGCCCCTGGATGACCTCATCTGTGACGAAACGGCATAGGGAGGAGCCGCGTGCTGACATCACCAAAACAACGCGAAGTCCCGGAAGCAACGGGCGAATATAGAGAGCCGGCCGGCTCGAGTTACTTTGTAATGCTTTTAACCCAAGATAATCTTGTAAGTGCAATCTTGTTCTTTTAACGATTAATAAATGTTTACGGTATCACACTATGGAAGCCCTTCTTTTTAACATGGGGAACTGCTGATCGGGAGCCACTCAGAGGCAATTTTAACAGAAAGAGAGGTGATATCTGGCTGACGAATATAGAGACCCTGGCAGGGGTATATGCCACAAGCGAATGCGATCTCCTTAAAAGAGATCAATGCAGCTGGTAAGCGGCAGTCATTCTCCAGGTGGAGGAATCTTTCTATCCCTGATCACTACCTCTGCAGTGTTTTTCTGTTTTAAGTCACCAATAAGCAGTGAACCGAGGACATGGCATACTATGTAATTGGCAACATTGCTCTCAATGAGGACTTTCTGCTAATAAGAATTGTACTTAGAACACTCTTGAGATATATTGTGTAGCTAATTTAATAACATTTATGTTTTATTAGCATGATCCATATGGTTATCATATAGATTCATGTTAGTATTTTATTGGGAGTAATCATATCCTCCATTTGACATAGATATATGTGGATATTCACTATCACCTTTTTATAGTCTCATGTTTCACAGCTTTTCCTTTTTAATATTACTACATTGTGTGTATCTCACATTTAAGCTGCAGCAAGACCTACCTTTTATGCTACTATTTTTTAGCAGATTAGCTCGCGAGACAGCGCTGTATTTCCACCCTTGACATAACAATTAGTGTGTAAAAGAAATTAGAGTGCTGAAGTGTTGGATCAGTCCGACAATCAGGTTGAATTGTGATTGTTTTTTATTTAAAGACAATAGCCAATGCATTGAGGAGGTTACAGGAATCGTATAATGCTTCTAATTCTGTGTTGAATAAATAATAGCCAGTAAGTGATTGGGAAACAGTTTAGGTGAAACAAACACTTGCTTCATCTAAGCTGTTTCCTGAGCTAACTCTGACTATATATCATTCAACAATCATTAGAATCCCTAAGAAGGAGGATTCATGTAACAACCAAAACACGGTTATCAACTTTAAAGTAAAGAAGTATTTTTATGCACTTGATTGTTTGACTCATTCATTTATTCGGTATTCTGATATCTTCTATAACTCAAGCGTTTAGTCAGTGTTCTCCAGTGGTTGGTGGCTACCTAAGTAGCAGCCTATTTACTACACTTACATCACAAGAATGGCTCATCACCATTTCCTGCTATATGTAAAAGTAATAAAGAAACCTTGTCTGGAGTTTAGGAAAGCAGGATTTTGCAGGAACAATAACTAGTTGATGTACACCATATCAGAAAAAACACGCTCTGATCCATAATAATTTTAATGAACTCTACAGAGGATGATACATAGGGAATGCTGTACTTATTTAACATATTAATAGATATGAAATAAAGCAGATATCTGTATTGTTAAAAAGACCCGTCGTGAATTGGAGAGGACTGAAGTCTTTTTTTTTTCTTGCATTATTCCCAGGTCTTTGATGCTCGAGACTGTACCACTGCCCATGGAATGTTCAATTATATCTGCAACCACATCAAGTATGCCACCAACAAAGGCAACCTCAGGCAAGAACATTCAGTATTCACAGATGATGACCAAGCATCCCTATTTAAGGATAATCAAATATTTATGTACCACAAATTTAGGACACCATATGATATCCTGTATCGTATGTCATAATGATAGCTTATACCTTGTCTTTTCACAGATCAGCAATCACTATCTTCCCTCAAAGGACTGATGGAAAACATGATTTCAGGGTCTGGAATACTCAGCTCATTCGTTATGCAGGATACAAACAACCTGATGGTTCTGTGCTGGGTGATCCTGCTAATGTAGAACTAACTGAGGTAACCTTATATTTAACATTGACTTTAAAGGATGTCATTGGAAATATGGCATTCTCAATGGACCACTAAACACAGATTCATTTTCATCACTGGTGTAGATGTAATAATTACCAGATCTGAACCACATTCCATATAAATCCATTGTAGGAACACAACTGTTAGTTGTAACAGTCTTCTTCTCATGCATGCTTTGTACCAATATTAGTCATATTGTACTGGGAGCTTCTCAGTTTCATGATAATATTATCATAATCATTCATCACAGACACATGCAGTACACTTGGTAACTATTAGTAATAACTTGTATTATGGTAGAGAGTAGACACATCACTTATATAAAAGCACCAGGACCAAATAGGTTACACCAATGTGTCCTCAGGAAGAGGACTGTTACTTCAAAGCTATTGTTTCTAATTTCTAGGGACACTTTAATGACTGGAGTGGTACCACTGGTTTGGCGCATGGCCAATGTGGTGCCTGTATTTAAAAAGTGATCAATGTCTTTGCCTATAAACTACAGACCAGTTAGTTTACTTCTATACTTGAGAGTTTAAAGTGATATTAAACTCTTGTTTTTTTAAAAATAACAAATGTGTTATACTCACCTGCTCTGCGCAATGGCGTTGCACAGAGCAGCCCCGATCCTTTTCTGGGGTCCACTGCCGCCGCTTCTGGCTCCTCCTATCTTCAAATATCCCCCCCAGCGAGCCATACTGTGTGCGTCTATTGACACACACAGTGCGGCTTGGCCCTGCCCCCCACTCCATCGTCACTGGAGTGATTGACAGCAGTGAGAACCAATGGCTACTGCTGCTCTCACTTAGTCCAGTGAGGAGGGAGAGAAAAAGCAGCTCCGCTGCTCTCTGGCACAGCGCTGGACAGAGATAAGGCTGAGGTAAGTATGTGGCAGAGGGCTGGGGGGGGGGGGCACAACAAAAAGGTTCTAAACTCTAATGTAGAGAATGCATTAGGTAGAAAACCTTTAGTCTCTACAACCACTTTAATAAAAGACCACCTAGAACTGTTTTTGCTAGAAAGCAGTATTTTAACCCCTCCCACACAGAATATGCATATATACACCGTTCACAGAAGTGGGACTTCTTCCATGGGGCCACATATATGTGCCACTGTGTTTGTACTAGGAGTGCACTGCACACAGGGCTGGACTGGAACAAAAATTTGGCCCTGGATTTCATCCTGACCGGCCCACTTTAATTTTGAGTGTCCCCGTCAGCAGTGTGTCCCCATCACCAGCTGCCCCCTTTCATCGGAGTGTCCACTGTCCTCCCTCTCCTCCCCCTCCAATGTGTACGCACAGTTCTGAAGGCAGCATCTCGTTCCTCTCTTCAGTCATGAGATAAGTGACAAGTGATAAGGGGAGAGAGGAAGGAAAGTCTGCCGGCTGTCTATCTCCCACTGCAGGCTGGAGGGAGCAGAAAGCCTAATCCTCTCCAGCAAGTGACGGCAGCTGCTCCCCTCCTGACAGGAGTGAAATCACGATCACTGACCGGCCCACTGAGCCATCGGCCCACCGGGAAACTCCTGGTGGTCCCGCTGGCCAGTACATGCCTGACTGCACAGCGTGCTCCAAGCCCAGTAACCAAGCTCTCACCTAGTGATCGGGAATGGAAAGGCCTGGTTTCTGATCACCTGATCGCTGTGATAGCTTCTGATTGGGGCTATCACAGTATTCAGTCAATGTATAGCTCACCCCTGTTTTTTTCTTCTCTTGAATTGAAAAAATATATGGTGTATCTTTTTCTCCCTGGTAGAGGAAAAAAGTGTAAACAAAAACAAGTGTGTGTAAAAATTAGGGTCAAGATTAGGGTCAAAGGTTAGGGTCAATACATTTTAGGTAAAAAAAAAACACTTTTTTTTTGTTATAATGTTAGTGTCAGTATAGGTGTTTCTTAGGTAGGATAAAAAATTTTGTACTATTTTATAATTTTTTTTAATATTTTGTGGCAGTTTTACTTTAATAATAAAAAAAATCAGGAAATATCACAATTACAATTTACCACCAAACGAAAGCCTAATTTGTCCTTAAAAAACAAGGTACAATTCACCTGGATACACTGAGAAGTTGTGATGATGTTGTGTACAGTTTTACTAACAAATGTCAAAGTTTCAGGCGTTGAGATGTGCTTTGCCTTCCGTCGTGAAGGAGTTAAGCAGGAAAAAAACAAGGATTCATGAATGACCTAAGTTGTCTTATTATGAAAAATAAGCAAAAATGTAGACAAAGGAATGGCTGTGGATTTAGTATGCTTGGATTTTGTAAAAGCATATGACACAGTTCCCCACACACAGCTAATGTGTAAGTTAAAGTCTACAGGCTTAGAAAATTCAGTTTGTAAATGGATAGAAAACTGGCTAAAAGACCGTATTCAGAGATTGGTGATTATTGATTCATTCTCTGAATGGTCTGAGGTTATTAGAGATGTACCCCAAGGTTCAGTTTTGGAACCCTTGGGGTACACCACTTTTACACCTACTTTTTAACCTATTTATAAATGATATAGAATTTGGAATTAAATAACCATTTCACTATTTGCAAATTACACCAAGATATACAGTGCAATTATGTTCTTACAGGATGTCTCCAACTTACAAGCAAACTTCAATGCACTATTTAATTGAGCAACTACAATACTGTATGTGGCAAAAGAGGTTTACTTTTAATAAATTTAAGGTTTTTCACTTGGGGGCTAAAACCATGCATACATCAAACATACTTGGGGGGGGGGGGACAGCTTGCCATGTCAGCGGTAGAGAAGGCTCTGGGTGTTCTGGTAGATCATAGACTTAATAAGAGCTTGCAATGCCAAGCTGCAGTTTCTAAAGCTAGCAAAATACTTTATTGTATTAAAAGGGGTATAGACACCACAGAGAGAGATATCATTTTGCCCCTGTGCAAAATCATTAGTAAGACCTCATCTGGAATATGCAGTTCAGTTTTGAGTACCAGTTTACAAAAAGGATATCAGGGAACTGGAGAAAGTGCAGAGATGGGCAACCAAACTGATAAGAGGCATGGAGGAGCTATAAGGATAGATTAGCTTAACTAAATAGTTACATAGTAGGTGAGGTTGAAAAAAGACACAAGTCCATCAAGTCCAACCTATGTGTGTGATTATGTGTCAGTATTACATTGTATATTCCTGTATGTTGCGGTCGTTCAGGTGCTTATCTAAAATTTTTATGAAACTATCGATGCTCCCGCTGAGACCACGCCTGCCTGTGGATGGGAATTCCATATCCTTACCACTCTTACAGTAAAGAACCCTCTACGTAGTTTAAGGTTAAATCTCTTTTCTATAAATTTTAATGAGTGGCCATGTGTCTTATTAATCTCCCTTTCGTGGATAAAAAAAAAAAAAAGTTTTATCCCTATTGTGAGGTCACCAGTACGGTATTTGTAAATTAAAATCATATCTCCTCTCAAGTGTCTCTTCTCCAGAGAGAATAAGTTCAGTGCTCGCAACCTTTCTTCATAACTAATGTCCTCCAGACCCTTTATTAGCTTTGTTGCCCTTCTCTGTACTTGTTTCATTTCCAGTACATCCTTCCTGGGGACTGGTGCCCAGAACTAGACAGCATACTCTAGGTGCGGCCGGACCAGAGTCTTTTAGAGGCAGAGAATTATCGTTTTATCTCTGGAGTTGATCCCCTTTTTAATGCATGCCAATATTCTGTTTGCTTTGTTAGCAGCAGCTTGGCATTGCATGCCATTGCTGAGCCTATCATCTACTAGGACCCCCAGGTCCTTTTCCATCCTAGATTCCCCCAGAGGTTCTCCTCCAAGTGAGTAGATTGCATTCATATTTTTGCCACCCAAATGCATTATTTTACATTTTTCCACATTAAACCTCATTTGCCATGTAGTTGCCCACCCCATTAAATGTATTCTCTCTTGAGAAGAGGAGATTAAGAGGGGATATGATAAATTTGTATAAATACATAAGTGATCCATATAGTAAACTTGGTGTAGAGTTAAGGGGGAACTCTTTATGTCTGGAGGAAAAAAGATTTAGCCTACACATTCGGAAAGGCTTTTTGACAGTAAGAGCTGTGAAAATGTGGAATAGACTTCCTCAAGAACTAGTTCTGGCCAGCTCAGTAGATTGTTTTAATTTAATTGGATTTAAACATGTATAGGTAATGACACCAGGGATTGTTGATCCAAAGAATATCCAATTGCCTCTCAGGGGATCAGGAAGGAAATTTTTCCCCCAATGGAACAAACTGGATAATGCTTTATTGTTTTTTTGTTTTTTGTTTGCCTTCCTCTGGATCAACTGTGGTTAAAGGATTGTGTATATAGAGGTTTCTATTTGTTTATTTTTTCTATTGGTTAAACTACAGTAGATGGACTTATGTCCTTTTTTTAACCTAACTATATCACCATGTAACATCATATACACAGGCAAGCAGGATTCTTTTAGGTTGAATGCCATGTTAATGACAGAGGATCAGTTAGGGAGCAAAAAACAGAAAGTTATAGGGATAGGGTTAAGAGATTCAACAACAGCTCTGTGCAATGAAGAATGTTTAATTGAAAAGTTTCCTTGAAAAGTACTTTTTAGCAACAAGTACCAACTGTATTGTGTGCTATTTTCAAAACCTTTCACTCCAGTGTAAGCAGGCTGTTACATGAACACATTTATTTGTCATTTTTCCAGGGTTCAATGACAGAAATATTTCTCTAGCAACAATACTTTTCAGCATGTCAGTCAGACTCTCAGTCTCCCACATGTTGTCACCTCTCTCTCTCTCTCTCTCTCTCTCTATATATATATTTAAAAGTGCCCTTAGTTTACCATTGTGTACTGAAAATACAGACTGTGCTCTTTTTTTTGTTTTTTGTTTTTGCCAAAGTAAAGCATTTTATTCCACATGCGCTTAAACAGAACTTTACAACACATGCTAAACCAATCACTGAACACTATATTAACAATAATCCAACATTGATGACCAGCAAACATGAATATTAACCAGTTTAATTAAATTCAAAATAATGAATAAAGAAAATGAAAGAGATCTGAGCTAATTTTTATTGAAAAACAATAATGTCCCCAAGATGAATCCTCTATTTTGAATAAAAACAATTCTAATCATTCATGGCATATGTTTCTGTACAGACAGAAGAACTAAGGTGTTCCCCAATTAAAACTGAATCTAGGTCCTACTGATTATATTCCTTATCCACTTAAGGACCAAGCCTCTTTCTGAGATTTGTTGTTTACAAGTTAAAAACACCCTAAAGAATAAAATGGCAGTCATTGCAATACTTTCTATCACACCGTATTTGCGCAGCGGTCTTACAAGCGCACTTTTTTTGGAAAGGACACACTTTTTTTTGAATAAGGTTAAGTTAGCCCAATTTTTTATTTTAGATTGTGATAGATAATGTTACGTCGAGTAAATTGATACCCAACATGTCAAGTTTCAAAATTGCGCCTGCTCGTGAAATGGCGACAAACATTTACCCTTAAGAAATTTAAATAGGCGACATTTAAAAAATTCTACAGATTGCATATTTTGAGTTACAGAGGCAGTCTAGGGCTAGAATTATTGCTCTCACTCTACCAATCGCAGCGATACCTCACATGTGTAGTTTGAACACCGTTTTCATATGCGTTCGCTTCTGCACGCGAGTTCTGCGCGATCTTTAGATAGATCACAATGACAAATAATATTTCAAAAAGTCATCTTGTTTTGTTTATACAGTCATTTATAAGCTATATTTTATTAATAATAAAGGAAAAATATAGAGTAATTTTACAGATTACATATTTTTGAGTTAGTATTGCAGCATTATAAAGTACACTGCAATACAAATTACTCTAATGCCCTGTACACACGGTCGGACATTGATCGGACATTCCGACAACAAAATCCAAGGATTTTTTCCGACGGATGTTGGCTCGAACTTGTCTTGCATACACACGGTCACACAAAGTTGTCGGAAAATCCGATCGTTCTGAACATGGTGACGTAAAACACGTACGTCGGGACTATAAACGGGGCAGTAGCCAACAGCTTTCGTTTCTAAATTTATTCTGAGCATGCGTGGCACTTTGTGCGTCGGATTTGTGTACACACAATCGGAATTTCCGACAACGGATTTTGTTGTCGGAAAATTTTATAGCAAGCTCTCAAACTTTGTGTGTCGTAAATTCCTATGGAAAATGTGTGATGGAGCCTACACACGGTCGGAATTTCCGACAACAAGGTCCTATCACACATTTTCCATCGGAAAATCCTATCGTGTGTACAGGGCATCAGAATATTAAATAATTCATTTTTATTTTTTTTTATGTGGCTTTCGCAATTTTGCAATCTTTATTTGTTTTATATATGTTTTTGTTATTATATAAAATGTAGAAAATTGTAACTCAGTCTCTAGACGAAGCTTTCATTGACTGCAACTACTCTGTATCTCTCTTAATAATTGTTGACTGTGCTGACTTACTCAGGTTGATTTATTAAAAGACTAGACAATATTCACTTATGTACTTTATTATAAAATGAAACTGTGTTCACTTTAGTCATCCAATCACGCGCAAGGCAAAATTTCCCTGCACATAATTGGGTATTGAAGTGAATGTTTCTCCAAGCCTAATCAACTTTCCCTAATCGTTAAGGAAATTAGCTGCATAGACTTGCAATGAGAGCAGTAAAACTCAACAATCATGTAACAGGAAGCAGAACCATGAGATGCACACGGCAAATATGGCTGCCCCATGTACATATAAGTACAAACAGTGCATAGCAAGTATTTAAAAAAAAAATATTAATAAGATAATCTGTAGAATGTAATGATATTTTCGACTAATCAGAAAGGTTCTCCATGGTATTGCTTCTGCAATCATAGCACTGTTAAGTCCATCTATTAATAGGTCACACTTCATTCACTTTAATACTCCACTACATTTTGATCCTTTGTTTTTCAGCCCCTACATCATCATCAGCCTAACTGCCTGGTGGCCATTACTAATAGACTGTTTCTAATGTTTGAGCGGGAATATAGGTATAGACCTCCATAGACACAAAGGATATAAACCCACTTTATGTCCACTCAATGCCTTTGCAAACCCAGAAATTATCTTGTACAAGTAGCAGTGAGATCATCACTTGTGTTGTACATAGCCTGTGTGAGAGGTACCCAGCAGGCTCCACTTACTACAACATGCCTGCAGAAAACTACGGAAGGGGATGGAGACAAGATCCGAGACTCTGCACCAGGATAGAGAGAGGCAGTGACCGATCTTTAGTACAGGAGGATCCTACACGGAAACAAGGTTTCACATTGGATTACTACAGAGTAGAAGAATGTGCCTGCTCACAGTCTTCTGCAGAATATACACTGACCTGCACCCATGCAGCTCAGTTTACATTCCGGCACAGTGCCCGTGTTTCAAGGTGACTGCACTCCTGCACACCCCAGTCAATCAAATCAAGGGAAAAGCCCTGCACCCGAAAGAAGCTGGGGAGAAAATGCCGGCGAGGGATCTTGAGGGCATTGAAGCAGAGGTAAGTATTTTGGTTCTGCTTTAAGTAAGAATACACATGCCTCTTGTGTTTAGTATTTGACTATCACAGAGTTCAGCTTTAAACTTTCCTTACAGACACAGCAGCCATATCTGTACAGTAAATATTGGATCAGCACACAGAAGTCTTTGTCAAGTATAAAAAGAAAAATCCTACATGGTGGATGCAAATGACATAAAAATCATAACACAATGAAAAGGATAACCAATAAATAATATACATTTCTAAGAAACAAATTATTTGCATACAAAGTAAATACATAGAAAAACCAGGCCAGTAGCTAAATGCTAACCTTTTAACAATTGCATTATTCAAACCACTTGCCGAACGCAATGCGTATATTATTATTATTATAATTATTATACAGGATTTATATAGTACCAAGAATTTGCGCAGCGCTTTACAACTTGAGGGTAGACAGTATAGTTACAATACAATTCAATACAGGAGGAATGAGAGGGCCCTGCTCATTAGAGCTTACAATTTAGAAGGAAGGGTCAAGTGATACAAAAGGTAATAACTATGGGGGATGAGATGATGGAGAAAATAAACATACAATTGTTAAGTGTGGGTAGGATAGGCTTCTCTGAAGAGGAGGGTTTTTAGAGACCTAAAAGCTAACAGAGTAGGAGATAATCGGACATATTGGGGTAGGGAGTTCCATAGAATGGGAGAGGCTCTGGAAAAGTCCTGGAGACGAGCATGTGAGGAGGTGACAAGGGAGCTAGAGAGCAGGAGGTCTTGGGAGGAATGAAGAGAATGATTAGGCTGGTATTTTTGTAAGTTGTTGTTGGTATTTTGAATTTAATTCCTTGGGTGAGCAGAAACCAATGGAGGGATTGACAGAGAGGAGTAGCAGACACGGAGCGGTTGGTAAGGTGGATGAGTCTGGCTGCAGCATTAATATATATACGTTGCGGTTTTCAAGTGGTTTACCGGGATTATGGCTTAAGGTATCAGCCATAACCCCGATATTGCTTTTTGCAGCCAGCAGCTGGTTTTCTCATGAAACACTTCCGAGCGGGTCATGAGCCGATGGAATGGTTTCCAAAGTGGCCGGAGGGGAGACGTTCCCCCCTCCCACCACTCGCCGGTGTTTTTTGGGCTTACCGTTTCCACTGTTTCACCTGAGAAATGATCCAACAGTGCGGCTAGCTGCTCCCATAGGTGATCAAAGAGTACATACTCTTTGATCAATTCTATGGCCTTGGAGGACCAGAGTAATGTCAGGACATCACTTCCAGTCCAGGCTGGAGTAATTTCTCAATATTTTTTATTTTTTTAAATAAAAAGATACATTTTTTTTTTTTAAGAAGAGTTTTGGGGTATTTTTGACCCCAGATCACTCCATAAAGAGAACCTGTCATTCTTATTTCTATTACAAGGGATGTTTACATTGCTTGTAATCTTAATAAAGGTGATTAAAAAAATAAAAGGTGTAGAAGCAAACGCATAGGTAAGTCGTGCACATATATGTAAACGGTATTCACACAACACATGTGAGGTATCACCGTGAACGTTAGAATGAGGGCAATAATTCTAGCATTATCATATGTAACTCTAAACAGGTAAAGGTGTTTAAAGCGTCGCCTATGGAGATTTTTAAGTACTCTAGTTTGTCGCCATTCCACGAGCATGTGCAATTTTAAATTTTAAAGCGTGACATGTTAGGTATCTATTTGCTCAGCATAACATCATCTTTCACATAATACAAGAAAATTGGGGTAAATATTGTTTTTAGTTTTTTTCAATTCATTAAAGTGTATTTTTTCTAAAAATTTGCTTTTGCAAAACCGCTGCGCAAATACCGTGTGACATAAAAAAATTGCAACAATCGGCATTTTATTCCCTAGGATCTCTGATAAAAAAAAATGTATAATGTTTGAGGGTTATAAGTAATTTTCTAGCAAAACATACTGATTTAAAAGTGCTGAAAAAAGCCTGGTCGGCAAGTGGTTAAAAAACACTTGGTTAAAAAACAAGTGGTTAAAAAACACTACCGCATGTAATATCAGTGATTTTATATTTTATAAAACAAGTTCAAACCCCAGATCAATATTTGCTTTCAGGAAGATGGAGTGCTAATGTGAATAACAGACTTACACGAGAAAAACGTTTTGCTTTGTGAATGATGAATTGTTGTTTCTTATTACATCTTTTAACAGATCTGTATTCAGCAAGGCTGGAAAGCTCCACGAGGCCGTTTTGATGTCCTTCCTCTTGTACTCCAGGCAGATGGCAATGACCCTGAGCTTTTTGAGATCCCCCCAGAACTGATAATGGAAGTCCAGATACGGCACCCAAAGTATGATTGCAGACCTTGAATATAGACTCACTTTGTGTCATTAGCAAATTGAACGCTTATTATGATACATTTCATAGGTGTAAATCAACAATATATGTAGAGATTGTACACATTAGTATTAACTAGAGGAATATTACAAGTGGCCTGGGCATCATAGAAGCAAGTGCTGTTTATTTAAGTAATAGGTAATTTACATTGTTCTATATACACAAATATTATTTGTATGTCATTTATATCGTTCACACTTTTTTTTTCTTTGTTAAAATGTTGAGACTTTATATTCTTTGGGTAATTCAAAATCTGATCACGCTTATATCTTTATCGGTATGGTGTTATTATAAGTTAAATCAGTCAAGATATGAGTACAGTAGATGTCAAATGCAATAGAAAAGTATTCACTTAAAAGCTGACTTTTGGGTTTGTGGTGTTTGACTAAAAAATATTTTTTATTCATTCTTTCAGATTTGAATGGTTTAAGGAGTTGGACTTAAAATGGTATGGATTGCCTGCTGTATCCAGTTTACTGTTAGAGGTTGGAGGATTGGAGTTCACTGCATGTCCTTTCAGTGGATGGTACATGGGCACTGAAATTGGAGTTCGAGATTACTGTGACAATTCCCGCTATAACATAATGGAGGTACTGTGGCCTGGTAAAGAGCTCCACCTTTTGGCAGCAATAGATAACTGATCACGCTTACTGAATATTTGTATATGTCAAAAGGACATATTAATCAATAGACTGTGCACAATATTTCACAAAAATTTACATTTCAATGGCTTCATCAGATGTTTGAAATGTTTTTCTTTGTTGGAATGGTGCAAAATAGCTTTTTAGGTTTACAACAGTCTTTTTCCTTGTACTGTGCTATTTTGTTTATTTAAAAAAAAATCTCCTAAACTGAAGAGGTAAGGGGTGCTTTATCATTTTTCTAGATTAACATGAGCCCCTTTAAGCAGCAACATGTCACTATAATGCAGAGCCAGTGGCTGTCTTTCCCTTACAAGCTTCACAGATGCACTGTTAGCTTGTTGCTTGTAATACAGAGATCAAGTATGCCCTCTGCATAACATATAGCTTACTGCAGCTCTCAAGACTCATCTTACTAAGTATGTTACTTGTAGGACTGTATTTTTATGATTATATTTCATTAACTGTGCGCATTGGTTATCTGTATGTATGAAAAAAAAAATCAGCATCATTTCTGAACAAGTACTGAATCAGTTAAACATAGAAAAGTGACAGAAGTGCAGAAAAGTGACCAAGTAGTTCATTGAGTCAACCTTTTTTTTTTTTACATGGTTTGTATTTTTTGTTTTTGTTAACTTTATTGTCTGACTGTAGATCTATGTTTGTCCCAAGCATGTTTGAAGCCATTTGCTGTTGACTAACTCACTACCTCTGCTGGAAGTTTATTTCAAGCACCAACTACCCTTTCAGGAAAATAATACTTTCTAAGATTAGTTTTGAACGTTTCTCCAATTAGTTTGAAGTCATGTCCCCATTACATTGTTTTCATAGTCATACTGTTTTTAGTAAGTCTTAGCAGACCCAGAAACCTGCAATAAGATGAGGCCACAGCTAATGATTTGAAACAGCCTATTCATTCAGCCAATGACTCCAACCCCATTGTTACTGTTGTCATGTAAAAAAAAAAAAAAACTATATTATTAGAGACTTGTGATTTACAGAGGTTACCAGAGAATGATCAAGGTATAGAAAGACTTCTATAGACTGCCCACATTACAAAGAGACTGTCCATATTACAGGACATTTGGCCATGCTGGAAAGCCTTGCAGAGGCAACATTAGAACAATTACCAAAGACTGTCCATGTCAGACAGCCCATATCAGAGAAATATCCAGAGACTGCCAATGTGTATCATTATTATAAACTGCCAAATGACCTACTACAGAAAACTCATTTGGAAGACCACTACACTCAGCACTATCTTTCTGCAGATGACCCTAAATGGTATACATATCTTACCACATAACTAAAGCAGTAAATGGTATTTATCAATAGTTCATCAATAATTCATCATAAAATCAATCAAGTGCAAATTTAGTGAACTACAATAATATAGGGAAAATATTTTTTTTCTTAATATAAATGAAAATCATGTGTTTAGCAAAAAGACAGTCCCAATAATCCTCTTCAAGAACTGGTTACCTGAATCCCATGTGCACAAATCCACATCTGTGATTGGAAGACTTTCACCAATTCGTGAAACACCACCACCTTCTAAAATGAACACTCACCAGAAATAAAATAAAAAGACACCTTTGGTTTATGTCTGGGTTAACCACTCCACTCATATAAATATATCTGAAGATTTCCAAACGGTATGCCAGTAATCACTCCATGCATCTCCACATTGATATCAGGATTTCATAGAAAGCAAACAGCCATCATTGCGCAACATATTATGCTTTATTCCATCAATAAAATATGTGTAAAAAAATTTCACTCACAAATATAGTGCCTATAGACCGGCACTGAGTCTTTCCAGCCATACTTTCGGGGCTAACAAGCGCCGTTCCGTCTCCTGGGGTCGGTGTGCGTTCCAAGCCTCAATATGGTGCGGGTTGGGGCAGGAAGTGACGTCGGCGTTACCCAGAAGCCTCTACGCATTTCGCATTCAATCATATGTCTTCAGGATGCGGGTAAAAAAAAATTAAAAATCAATTATTTTCCCTATTTTATTGTAGTTCAGTAAATTTGCACATGATTGATTTTATGATTAATTATTGATGAATTATTGATAAATACCATTCGCTGCTTTAGTTATGTGGTAAGATATGTATACAATTTAGGGTCAGCGCAGTTACGCTTTTTACTGTAACATTGTTCACCTCACATTACAGGTGGCAGATCTATGACTGCAACAGATCCGCTACCTAAAGACACATTTATACATTTTTATAGATTTATATTTTTGAGCTGGTGACACACTTTTCACATCTTTCTGCAGATACCTACTCAGCTTTTTAAAGTGTGACCATACATTATACAATGTGATTTACCATCTTCTTTAGCTCTGCCAATTTTGTAGTGGAAGGGCCAGCCTGATATATTACAAATACATCAATAATAAACAGCACATCTGGTATCTCTGTGAGGCTCTGCATGCCTTTCCCACAAGGACCCAAACTGGAGCACTGCAATGTAATACAATAACAGGACCTGCAGCTTGATCCTATTACATACACTCTTCCTAAACTCGCTTACATGTCATTGACCTCAAGAGTAACTGAAGGAACCAGATGTGGTGCCAGACTACAGTCTGGGATGTTGAATGTATATACGGCAAAGTACGAGAACAGTTTCTTTGTATAGTCAAAATAAATTATTCATTTTAAATGCACCAAAAAGCACTTAATATTACTGCTCAACCTGGTCAAATATTTTAAATAATCCAGGCACGTTGTGTTACATATGGTATAGTTTATCATTCACGCTTTACATAGTTCGATGTTTCCTGCAGGAAGTCGCCAAAAAAATGAACTTAGATACAAGAAAAACATCTTCATTATGGAAAGACCAAGCACTGGTGGAAATTAATATTGCAGTTCTGTACAGTTTTCAGGTAATTTGGTGAAATACTTATAAATAATATGTTATGGTGGGCAATCAATATTATACTGCCTAACAGTTTCATTATTTAACATAATGACATGTGCATTCGTTTTCGTCCGAATGCATTTTCGTCCGAATTTCGGGTATTTTCATTATTGTTTTAATAAACGATAAGGAACGTGCAGGTTCCTAAAACCGAAAGATCCGACATAAACAAATGCTTTATTTTCGTTTTCGTTGCTACAACAGATCTAGATAGGAGATTAATTCGATATAGATAGGAGATTCGACATGACGCTGACAAAAGCGATCTGTGTCCATCAAACCTGTGGTCGAATGTGCCTAACCTTAGCTCTATTAGTCCAAGATTATTCTATATATAGAGAAAAGATTCGACTTGAAGATTCGACAAAGCAGTCGCCGCGAGCGGCCATTTATGGTCAGATATTCTGCCCATAGGCTATAGAAGAATTCTAATGTTAGTTGACTAGTAATAATAAATTATTACTAGTGTCATACAACATTAGAATTCTACTATAGCTTGTAGGCGGAACATTCGACCAGAAATTTACGATTGCGGCGTCGTACAGTTTAGCTGCCTCGCTGAATCTTCTTAGAACATTCGACAGACACCATAAGCCTTCAATGACAGATTCAACCTTAATTATTTTGGATTTTCGGACTAATGCATTTTTAACGAAATGAAGTGAATAAAAACGAATTTCTGGAGTAACTAAATAAATTTATTTTTTGGACGAAAACAAAATCCCGAAACGAAATATTTCAGTGTGCACATGGCTAGTAACAAGAAACTAGTGCATGAAAGAGGCACAAGGCACTGGGTAGCTGGAGGCTAGTGTGGGGCTGGAGGCTGCAAGTTTAAAGATGATGTTGCAGAGACCCTGACCATGGAAGTATCTGGGATGCAGTGGAGATAAATCAGGGTCTGTGGATGTAGCGAATGTGCAGAAAAAGATAGGGATGCAGCAGAGTCAGTGGGTGCTGCAGGGTGGCATGTGCAATGAAAATTTAGCAGATACTGTGGCTGCAGCAGAGGCTGTGGTTGCAGCAGGGATACAACAGAGTCTGTGGGGTGAGCTGAGATGCAACAGGGCTGAAGGTACAGGGAAAATGCAGCAGACACAATGGGTGCTGCTGGGATGCAGCAGAGACAGGGGAGGTAGCAGAGATATAGTGAGGATGCAAGGAGGCCTTGGGTGCTATAGAGCTTGGATCTTTGTACTGCAGGTGCTTGGTTGCGCATAATGGGGTGGATAGCTTTGGTAGTTCAGGGGAGCAATAGGACTAATGTGTGTCACTATGGTGGCTCAGGGATGTGAAGACACAGAAAAGTGTGGACACAGTGCTCAAGTGGGGACTAAGTTCCCTGCTTTTAGGATTCAGTGCGTCACTGCATCACTCAAAACATCACGTGATGTGGCCGCAACACTGGGTAAAACTGGGTAAAACTCGAAAGGGAGAAAGCAGAATTACTGGATCATGGGAGGATCATGGTGACTTTTAGGATGTGGCTACTATGGTTTTATTTTATTTTGTTAGTCTGCTGGGAATTGTGGGAAAAATTCTACAAAAGGCTTGCTTGCTGCAGTGATGACTAAATCTGCCCAGTGCAGATGTTGGGTACACACCCAAAATACCTGTATTGTCTAGAGTACAGTAGAAGTAGTTGTATAGTTACATTGTTGTATCTCATATAGTTACCGTATATCTTTTAAGATGGTCTAATATCTGAGTGGGCTTTAAAAATGGTGAACAGTCCATACACAGTCCAAATACCAACAGAGGTAGTCTTAAATGCATATTTAACCTTATTGTATACTTGAAAAATGCATGGGGATTTACCTTTAAGGTAAGAAATGATCATGTAGCATGGAGGTTTGACTCATTCTTCAAATATCTGTGCGTGGTTTAAACAGGGAAATCATATTCTCAGAACACCAGAAGTAGTCTAAGAGGATGGATATTAATTCTTGGTACACATTGTTCTTTATAGATAGGAGAGCCTTCATTTGTATGTTAACTCAACAATAATATCTCACAGTTCAAATAATGATTACATAAAAATTTAGGTCATGATTTGTTTTATCCAATTTTCAGATTGATAAAGTAACGATTGTAGACCATCACTCAGCTACAGAGTCATTTATTAAACACATGGAGAATGAATATCGATGTCGTGGCGGCTGTCCGGCTGACTGGGTTTGGATTGTACCTCCGATGTCTGGAAGTATCACCCCTGTATTTCACCAGGAAATGCTCAACTATCGCCTCTCACCATCCTTTGAATATCAGGTAATTCACTTTTTATGTAAAAATAACAGAATCCACTTAGTCCTAATATTGTACTAAGTTTTCAAAATATGCCTCTCGTTGCTGATAACAGATTTACATTTTTATGGACCATATCTTTTGTTTAATTTTGTTACCCAAGAAACAGAATTTTTTCAAAATGTGGATTTTGAATCACTTTATCTTAGGATCACTGGTTTCATACAAACAACCCTAATAAAGGGGACACTGTCAATGCAATGGTCCCTCAAATCTACAGGGAAATAAACACACCTGTAATTAAGAATGATCTTCCAGCTGGAATGGAGCTGAACACTTGCTTTATTGACTTTTTATTTAGTTACTTCTTAGACCTAAATCTTTGTCAAATATTGTGCCAGTGAACCTGGACTAAATTTTTTTAAAGTAACTTTTTAAAGTAACTGCTATTTAACAAATAAGAAGCCATGTACAAAACTTCTTTCCATTTAGGGAGGGTTTCAAGAGGAGAACTGATAATTATTGCATTTTAAATGAGAATGTTCACAAGTCTGAAAAATGTTTAAAAACATTGTTAAAACAAACATATTTTAAATAAATGCTAAAACAAATTGTTTTATTCTGTGTTGTTCTTTTACAGCATTCATACTGTAGTAGGTTCTAACTTCCCCCCTCCAATAAATCAATGCAGTAGGGGAGTACTATGTGTAACAGTAATTGTAAGTCCACAAGTGTTTATTTGAAGGGGATAAAATGGAGCCTATCACCAATTCAACTTCAATGAGTGGACATGGACTACATTTTTCAACAATCTATATTTATAGGTTTAGGGGGCTCATGCTAATTCAGAGCTGGACAGTCAGCCATGCTGCCTGAAATCTCATCTTTCCATCTCGCAGAAATTGCCTAATCAACACCCAGGCTATATAACTGTCCCATCTCCTCCTTCTTCCCACATGTGCAAAGAGGTCGCCAAATAAGAAAAAAAAATAAGCTCACATTTTAAATGTTGTGCCTTCAGGTCTATGTTTTGTGGGTTCCCTTCTAGAGTGTGAATGTAGAATCGAGGGAACCAAATAATTTGCTTATTAGTTGTATCTGTTATGAAGTTACTATTTCCTCACTAAATGTGGTATAATACACTGGGGTTGATTTACTAAAGGTAAATAGACTGTGCACTTTGTAAGTGCAGTTGCACTCCACAAGGGTGTTTGTTCCAGAGCTTGGCAAATGATTGGATGATAGAAGTCAGCAGAGTTTCTCCTCATGTACTAAGCTCTGGAGTAAATGCCTTTGCATAGTGCAGCTGCATTTGCAAAGTGCATTTAGTGAATCATCTCCACTGTGTTATATACTGCTAGATGCATAGAATGGTGCCACCAAAAAAGCTGTGGTTGTGGGAAGGCCCCAATTTCAGAAAAACTGAAATTGGGGCCTGTTGGCCAATCCAAAAGGGTTTTGTACAGCCTGATGAGCTATGTAGTGTATGCTGATGTTACCTAATAACTGTAAAAATCTCTTATGTACAGCCTGATCCCTGGAACACGCACATATGGAAAGGAGTAAATGGGACTCCAACCAAGAAGAGAGCCATTGGATTTAAGAAGCTGGCAAAGTGAGTATTGAATCAGTGGCTGTATAATGCAAATATTATTGTTGCTTTCTATTATTAATAACTCGGTTTTACTTTATCTACAGGGCAGTTAAATTCTCAGCAAAATTAATGGGGCAAGCAATGGCTAAAAGAGTAAAAGCTACAATCCTCTATGCGACAGAGACAGGAAAGTCTGAAGTCTATGCAAAAACATTGTGTGAAATCTTCAAGCATGCCTTTGATGCGAAGGTAAGACATTGTTTTAAAGCTTCAGTCTCCAGGGATGTTATAAACATCTGTGAAAAAATCCAAACACCGTGGAAGAAGATTAAAGATGTACGGCATTATGCTGAAAACACATTTATACATACAGAAATAATCCTGCATATAGAGTATGTGAAATAAGAAAGTCTTTGGATTACAGCTGTTCTTATTTTATTTATCCTCTTGTATAGAAAATTATTCTGTAGAACCATATTTGACATTGTATTCTGTGTTTTCAATGGCAATCACAAATAATTGCTTTTTGGTCCAGGTCTATGGCTCAAAGCAATGTTTAAATATAACTGGTAGAAGTTATTGTTATTTTTTATAAGATTCACTAGTGTTCATTTGTGAATCACTAGCATTTATGTGGGTCCATTTCTTTTTGATCTGTTCCAGTCCTTTAAAACAATGATGCCCGCCATTGTTTTTTAAGACTATTGGGATTGTTCATTCCAGATCCTATAGGCTAGTACATTTACATTCACAAATAAATAAATAAAGAAAAGCTGTCTTTGATGCTGGATCTCCCCGCAAGCTGTTGTGTTCTGACAGGGGGGCACCCCCCTCCCCCGCCAGAACACTCCTATCAGCGTTCTCTGCCATTGGATGAGAGCGCTGATCAGGAGTCGGTCAGCTGCTGGTTTTCCAGCATGCACATCTGACAGAAGCCGGCCAAATGGCTGAAATGGTGATGGTATGATCATTTATCACACTCTTTGGTCCTCAGGGTTAAGGTCAGCCATAAACAGAGCAAATTTCTTTCCTGCAAGAAAGAACTTTGCTTGAATTTGGCTGTGTTGATGGGGGATCCCTCCTGTGGAACCATTGAGTTCTCCCAGCAGAGGGGGAGAGGCGAAAGAAGCCGCCCCCACTGGGGGAACACAGTAATTATTGCTAGTGGCTATAACAGCCCATACATGGTTCGAATCTCAGTCAGTTCCTGATGAACCAGCCCAGATTTGACCTGTCTATGACCAGCTTAAGAGTAGGCAATGCTGCACATTTTTATCTGTCAAAACAGAATGTAGATTAATGTTCCCTCTACACAGGGCATTGTGCAAGTGAACATTAACCTATAGATTGCACTCCTAGTCCTAAAAGATAAGATTAGGAGTTTCGTTAAGCGTAATGGTCACCTTAAGGTTAGGTATTGGTAAAAATGCTAAATTTAAGTGTTAAATTAGGATGAGGCTAAGAGCTAAGCCATAATTTTAGATTTTAGGTGATAGTGAAGAGAGTTAGTTGCCAAAGTCACAGTGAGGTTTAGTCTAAAGCCTCGTACACACGATCGGATTTTCTGACGGGAAATGTGTGATGACAGGCTGCTGGCGGAAAATCTGACTGTGTGTATGCTCCATCGGACAATTGTTGTTGGATTTTCCGCAGACAAATGTTGGTTGAGAGGTTTTAAAATTTTCCGCGACAAATGTCTGTTGTCGGATTTTCCGAGCGTGTCTACACAAGTCCGTCGGACAAAAGTCCAAAGTACAAACGCGAAAGCTCGGAAGCAAGGATGAGCCAGAAGCAGTCGGTATTGTAAACTAGCGTTCGTAATGCAGAATTATCATTCATGACGTGGTAAATTATGAAATCTCGAAATGCAGCGCACATTCTCTTCTTCTTTAATGGGATAATAATGAAGCTGCTTTGCTGGTGATACTGATGGAGTTATGGCAAAGAAATTTTCAAAGGCTTTTTTTTGTAGTGATATCAAGAATAATAATAATATGCTTTTTTTTTTTTTTTTTTTGGGCAAGTTACCACAACACCATTATCCCGTAGTTTTTAAGATCAAAGATACAACTATGTTGGTGTCCCTTGTTAACTTTACAGTGTATTTTTTGAAATGTAACTGCCTACTCCCAAACTGTCATTTGACGTAAAACACATAGCCCAGTATTATTCTCCACATTTTTTTTATTGTGCATTAAAAAATGAAAACAAATAAAATTAGACATGCTATCTGCCAATAGAACTTAACCAAAAAGTGCATTCTATGCATCCAAAAATATAGAAAATATAACAAATAAAATCATTATTCAACCCAAAAAAATAATGTCAAAGCAATAACTCCAAGGCCTATATAAATAACACGTTATCTCCTCCAATTCCGCAACATGTCTGGTTGACGAAAGGCCGTTCAGAAACGAACTGAAAAGCACAAACTGAAAAGCACGAAATGAAAAGCGCAAAATGAAAAGCGCGAATCAACACTCACCAAACTTCTACTAACACGAAATTAGCAGAAGGAGCCCAAAGGGTGGCGCTAAAGAGCTGAAAAACCACATAGTACGTCTAGTATGTCAATACGTTCGTGATTGTTGGCAAACAATTGTGTGCCGTTTGTATGCAAGACAAGTTTGGGCAAACGCCCTTTGGACAAAAGTCCACGGTTTTGTTGGCGGAAAATCCGATCGTGTGTACGAGGCTTAAGAGGCTAAGAGGAGTCAGGCCTGTAGGAGAGTATTTTTCTACTATTTTAGTGTTGGAAACATTACCATCAAGCTTCTATTGAATTAATGATGATGCTGATTATGATAAAGGCTGTTTAATCTATGAGACAGCTTGTAGGTCAGGGGTGCTCATCCTTTTGATGAGCGAGGGCCACTTAAGTGATTTTGTAACCTGTTGCGGGCCACATTGAACAATGGCATTTTACCACCCCCCAAACCGCAAATGTAAACAAGCCCTTACTGTCCTGAGCCCCCTATAAGACTGCTTTAACACATGCGTTGCGGTTTACCCACACTGTGGCTGCAGTGCTGTGAACCTGCGGCTTTGCTGCAGGTTAGCTGCATTCCCCAGGTGAAGTGCACTTGGTATCACACTGTCCAGGAAAGGAGCTGGCGCTACAGAGGAGGTATTGACTTCCTTCGATGCCGGCACCAGCTCCATGCATTCTTGGGATGGCGGCTTGACAACCCGTTGATAGCAATCTGAGCTTGCCGACCTATAGAGTGCCCACATGTCCCGGATTGCCCGGGACAATCCCGCAATTAGCAGGTCTGTCCCGGGTCCCAGGCACCCTCATTCCGGGACAATACAGTGTCCCGAAATTGCCCCCTGGCTCTGGACCGTTCTGATGCCCTCTAAAATATCCCTCACATCACTGCTGTCACTCACTGACGGCCTGTGGTGGACCCCTGGCTGGTGAGACCCCTTTTACATAAGCCGCTGGCTCAGTGCCCAAATGGTTGATAGCCACTGCCTGCCTCGCATCTAGCAACCAGTGACGTCATGAGGAGGAGAGAGACAGAGCCAGAGCATACACAGCGGCAAGATTTAACTTCCTCCTCCACGCCTACTGATTAGCTCCACCCACCTCCTCCCTGCATCGTTCAGCCAGCAGCATGCAGAAATGCACGAAGGAGAGATGAGTTTTGTAGAAAGGCAAGTGAATCCAATGCACTCACCATGGACAGATCGGGGTTAAAATCACCAGTCAGCTCTCCCCCAGCAGCCAGCATTTTGTGCTGAACTGTCAGCACTTCACAGGAGCTCCAGTGTGTGTCAGCTTGGAGCTAGCACTGATAAGAGGACAGTAGGCAGAGAAGGGGTCTACAGAAGAGGAGAGGACACTGACAATGAGATGACACCCTTGGAGGGATGGAAGGAGGACACATCCTTAGAAATCAGGACAGGGTTCATGTTGGGATGTGACCCCCCAAAAGTGAAGGACAACAGGTCCCAGCATGAACCCCTCAGAACTGAAGATGTGATGCCCCCCCCCAATCAGTGAAGAACTACAGGTCCCAGCATTAGCATGTGAAATGTATGGGGTCACACTCTTAAATCTCAGGGGTCCATGCTGGGACCTGCAGTCCTTCAATTTGGGGGGTGGGATCACATCCTTAGATATCAGGACAGGGTTCATGTTGGGATGTGACCACCCAAAAGTGAAGGACTACAGGTCCCAACATGAACCCCTCAGAGCTAAAGTTGTGACACCCCCCGGCCTGCACAGCCATTCACTGGGAAGATCTGTGTACTGCTGTTTCTCCACCCCTACCTCTCTAAGCCCATTATGCAGTTGAAAACAGAGATTATGTGATCAAAAAAAGATATATATATATATATATATATATATATATATATATATATATATATATATATATATATATATATATGTATATATATATATATTATACATAAACATTCTGCCTTTATTTTTAGCTGAATGGGTTGTTTTACAACCCACTTTTATTAATCAAACTTAAATAACTTTGATAAAAAAGCAGCTGCTCACACAGGAGATTCTCACTAGAAAAACAGACAACAGAAAATGCCAAGCCACCTGTCTCCCTCTTCAGCAGCACCACTGCTCTTTTCACTGGTCCCTCAAACCATCTTATTCAGCTCTCCTGGTTCTCTGGGCACTCCTGGCTCAATAGGGAATCTCCAGATATACCGAGTTCTCTCACTCCCCTTGAGACTCTCTCATTCCCCTAGACTTGTCTAGTTGCCTTTGCTCTCCCAGTCCTCCAAATTCGCTTAGCTGTCCTGACTCTCTCAGTCCTGTTGTCCAACATGGAGTGCTGTCTCTTGAGAAGAGCACTCTAATGGTAATACACCTGTCTCCTGGATGAAGCACACACCTGTCTTCTGACAGAAGCCCTGAGTTTTGCCCAAGCTGGGTGCACCTGGAGCCTGCTGGTCTTCAGCAAGACCTGGACACTTGGTTGGAGAATTTTTTCTCTCCCAAACTACATTGCCCAACCTGGGGATACCAACATCTGGGAAAAGTAGTGAAAACTGTTTTCTCCATTATTAATCGATACTCCAGAGTCCCACACTCTGCATACGTGTGAACCCTGGGTCCTTTCTACAACCATTTTCACAGTGGCAGGGCAGGGCCTCGCACTGTCACAAATGATATAGAATAATTACGACTATTGCTGTTGGCTTTGATTGATCACTGCTTGGACTGAGTGTATTTCTCAGGTCTTTTTATGTCACAATTTTATATGTGTGTTTTACACTTGTGGAAGCCAGTGCCTTACAGCATGTGTTAAAGTATGACCATTTAAGGTTATGTTTGTTATGGTCATCTTAAGAAAGTAGGCTACCTTAATAATTATATAACATGCCTATAATCATCATATGTTAATGATTAGATTATAAAGGTCTGTATAGTATGTTTCTTAAAAAACAAAACAACACTTTTCCCCACAGGTAATGTCAATCGATGAATATGATATTGTACATCTAGAGCATGAAACCCTGGTTTTAGTAGTTACCAGCACCTTTGGAAATGGGGACCCACCAGAAAATGGAGAAGTAAGAATCTTGTGTATGATGGGATGTTATATAAGGTGACACATGAATAATGTGATTTGTTTTTGAGGTATTGTAAAATACAAGGTTGGCAGGAGTCGGTTTTCAAATACTGAATACAAATATAATTATAATTTAAATCAGAATTAACTATGTTTAAGGCTAAATTGTCTGGCTTTGAAGAATACACTGAAACTGTACAAATTGAGATTGAGTTCTGACGTTATATTAGAAGTTTGTAAGGATGTACACAATACAATACAATAGTAAATATTCAGTCATTCTACATTGTACATTGCATATTCCTCACCACTCTTTTCTTCGCTCTGTGTTGTACATTGTATTCTGCACAATGCTGTATATACACTGTGCTATATATTTTATACTGCACTCCACTCCACTTTGTACACTATACTGTACAAATAAACTTCAAACTGTTCTATTGCTTACACTGTGCTGCCCATTATACTGTATATCCCACACTACTCCTTTCTGTACACTATATACTCCATCCCACTCCACTTTATACACTGTGCTGTACATTCCACACTTCTCCACCTTGTACACTATGCTGCAATGTATACTGCACACTGATCCGCATATAATGCATAAATCCTCTCAGTTGTGTAAATCACGCTGTACACTATATCGCCTACTGCTCTCCTATATACTGCAGTACGCATTTCTTACACATTGTTCCACTCTATACAAGGTTTTGTACAATATATACTTCATACTGTTGCACTCTATGCACTATACCATACATCATATATTTCACACTGCTGCACTCTGTATACTATGCATCTGACAGCAGATTGCATTGATGCTTTCTGTACCCAAATGGACACACCTTTGCGAGTATACATGATAATATTATCTTATATTACTTTGGCATGAATGTATATTAATGCTAAAACATGTTTTCCTATTTTGTTTTTTATTTATGTTTTTTGCAGAAATTTGGCTGTGCTCTCATGGAGATGAGGCATCCTAATTCTAATTTAGAGGAGAGAACGTGAGTTTACGTTTAAAGCGTTTGTTACCCTTAAAAAAAAAAAATGATCCTGTTCTCCTAAAGCACATTATACAGCACAGTGCTTGTGCTGTGTAATTTTGCCCCCTGTAACACCTGAAATAGCCGGCTGATCCTGCCTCGTTCTGCCCTCCCCTTTGTAAACTGACCACGGTATATCATGGCTGCTGAGCGCTGACACCATGGTCAGTTTACGTGCCTCCGTCATCCAAAGCACTCCTGTCCTCCTCTGTCCTCTCTCCCCCCTCCCCTCCCTGCCTGTCATCTCTGTGTCCATGCCCGCTCCCTCCCCTCCTGCTGCTAAAATTACAGTTCACAAGTCACATTATCCTCTCTGTTTAATAATGTAATCTGCTCCAGTGTCTGTGTTTTATAAAAAAATTGCAGCTACCGTAAATACCTTATTTCAGAGCGCCACTCGGCGCTCACGTGAACCGCCGCCTCTCTCCTCCTCTCCTCCTCCCCTCCTGACTGATGTCAGCAGGGGGCTCTTGGCCCTGCCCACTGTAGCTGTCAGACGGGGAGAGGAGAGAGGCAGCAGGTCACGTGAGCACCAAGTGGCACTCTGAAATGAGGTATATGGCTGCATGGCTGAAGTGAGGTATATGAGCTGTAATCTGTCCCAGACACTGGGGCAGATTACATTATTAAACAGAGAGGATAGTGTGACTTGTAAACTTTGGGTTAATAACCACTTTAAAGATGAATTTTCTTTGCTAAAGACAGCTGCCAGGAGCTTAGTATTTAGAAGTGCGCTGATCTTCTGTCTCCACAAACTCCATTGTGTGGAATCACCCTGTGGCTGGAAAGGAAAACTATTCAACAGCAGGACAAGAAGCTCAACCAAGATGGAAGTGAGAGATGGGGCAATAGATTAGAATAAGCCTGTCAAACAGCATTGTTCCAAAATGCCACAAAAATATAATGAAGGTTTTTGAATGTTAGAATTCTGTGCTTAAATATTAATATGGCTGTGTGTAAGTCATCCTGTGACTGGCAAGGTAAAAGCCAATACATGGATTTTTTGAACATTTATTATCTTTAGCATCTTGTAGTAGCATACTTGTTAGAGTTATTACATTTGTGTGCTTCCATAAAATGGTGCATTCACATAAAATCTAGTTTATTTTCTCTGTAATTATTTTTATGAAGTATGCATAATTTAATCTGTACTGACGCTCAGGATAGTCACCCTTTGGCTGCCATAGCATAACTTGTCAAAGCTTGATGGTACTTTATTATGACAGTTTCCTGATGTATGCCTGAAAAATCACAGTAATTATATTTCATAAATACTTACAGTTAATTAATCCAGATATGACTAGGCAGGATGCAAAAAAAATAATGTTTATAATTGGGAAAGCAAATATTTATTAAAACTGAATGAATAAAAAAGTTGTCATAGTCAATACTAAAACTTACATATATTTTGTTCGTTTTTAGGAGCTATAAGGTCCGGTTTAATAGTGTTTCTTCTTCTGCTGATGCCCGGAAGTCATCAGGTGATGAGACTGGACCTACTGGTGACAATTTTGGAAGTGCAGGACCTTTAGCTAATGTAAGGTAAGGATTTGAAATGCTACCATTGCAGCCATTCGCTCAATACACATTTGAATTGCATATATGGCTCTTTTACCTGCAATAGGATTTATATTTCTGTTCACCTAGTCCTTGACATATATACAGCCCTATCAGCCAGAATGGTGACCTGACTATTCTCTATTCAAGTTAGCAAGGTTGTAGATCTTTTTTTATTTTCCTGAGGGGTTCAGCCCCGGGCAGCTAGAGGAAAATAGGAAAAACAGAGTGCAGTGATCAGGAGTGCTTAATTCACAGACTGCAGGGGTCCTGATTGCATAATGCACAGACTGCAGAGGTAAAGTGTGTAATACACCAAGTGCAGGGGTCAGGAGTGTGTAACACACAGAGCGCAGGAGTTGGGAGTGCAGAACGCACAGAGTACTGGGGTCAAGAGCTCATAACACACAAATCGCTAGGGTCAAGCGTGCAGAACCAGTAGTGCTCTTGCCCACAGCACAACTACCTCAAGTACAGCTCCCCTTAGTACAGCCCCCTCCCAGTACAGTTCCCCTCTGTACAAATCCCACCTTAGTACAACTTCCCCCCCCAGTACAGATCTTCTCTCCAGTACAGCCCTCCTCACCCCAGTATAGGTCTCTTCCCCACAGCACAGCTCTCCAGTACAGATCCCTCCCCCCAGTACAGCTCCCCTTCCAGTACAGATCCCCCCAGTACAGACCCCCCCATCTCTTAGCAGAGATCCCCCCAGTACAGATCTCCCTCCTTCCCTTAGTAGAGATCCCCCCAATACAGATCCAACTGAGCACAGATCCCCCTCCCCCTTTCCTAGCACAGCTTTCCCTAGCACAGATCCCCATCCTCCCCTTAGTAGAGCTCCCCCCAGTACAGATCCACCCAAGCACAGATCCCCCTCCCCCCTTTCCTAGCACAGCTTTCCCTAGCACAGATCTCCATCCTCCCCTTAGTACAGCTCCCCAATACAGAACCCCCAACGTACAGCTCCACCAGTACAGATTTCCCCCTTGATACAGCTCCCCCCTCCCAATACATTTCTCTCCACTCAGTACAGATCCCCCACAGTACAAATCTCCCCCTCCTTAGTACAGATCTCCCCCCTATTAAACACACTCATTGGTCAAGCCAGGCAGTTCCGAGTGAGTCATGTGATGGAGATAGGGAAATCTTCACTCTGAACTGCAGCTGCCTGTTTCAGACCTGTCAGGCAGCAGGAGCAGCGGCTGCAGTGTGCATCGCCTGTCAGCGCTATATACAGCAGCATATTCACTATGGATGCTCTGGGAGGGATTTTGGATTCCTCTATCCCCCTCTTTGCTATGCTCCTGGAAATTGGAGCAGCACAAGCTGATCATCTCCTTGCCACCAGTCAGTGACTCAACAATTATGAACGGCAGCCAGATGATTCATCACTCTGATCTCTGCTCCTCTCAAAATGTTCATTGTCAACACATGTGCATCCCTGAATGGCTCCTATTACAATCCCTCCCTCTCCCCCATCTCCCAGTCTGATTGCTATTGTACAGGGAACTACAAGAGGCTGACAATGAGGCACATTCAGAAACTTGCACTACTTGCATTTCACAAAACACTCATTGATTTTTAATGAATACCTAACTGCAGTAATTGTTTTCTATATCTGCCTGGAGTGTTCGTAAAATAAGAGGCTAAGAAACAAAGTATATTGATTTACTATTTTTGTTAGCTTGGTTTTAGGAAACTCTTCTAACAACCAGAGAGGCAGTCAGGCTGCTACTGTACATGCTGTCTGGTTACTATATCAAGTTTAATAAAAAAAAGCCGTCTGACAAAATTGTTTTCAGATATAAAGGTCTATTGCTGTCCATACATTTTTATTGTTTTCAACAAGATTTTAACCACTAACCTTTATTTAATGGGACCAAACAATAAAAATAGAAGTGAAAATCCATTGAAAATGCCTTCTTTAGCAGTACTAACGTAGTTTCCACCCATTTGTCCACTGGAAACTTAGAAATGATTGTGGCTGATAGCTACCAAATCGGAAGCTGACAAATTGCCTAGAGCAGTGATGGCGAACCTTGGCACCCCAGATGTTTTGGAACTTCTTTTCCCATGACGTTCATGCACTCTGCAGTGTAGTTGAGCATCTTAGGAAATGTAGTTCCAAAACATCTGGAGTGCCAAGGTTCACCATCACTGGCCTAGAGTATGGCAAGTATTACATTTAGTTGGTTATTAGAAAGAACCTATTATATCACTGCCAGAAGTTGGCCCCAAGCTCCTGGTGGCAACATCTTGTCTAGCATCACCATGAACAGGTATTGGAACTTAACTTTTGGTCAAGCATTGCAACTTAACATTAAAGTAGGTGGAAATGTGTGGAGGGGCACAGCCAGTGACACTTAAGGGAATTTGTGGAAGAAAGTGCACGGGATTTGAGGCTCCTAGGGTACTAAAAAATACATTTGAATCTATTACTCTGTCGATTTTTGAACATTTGTAGAGATAACAGATGTTAAGGAGAGAAGCCGTATAAATGAAAAGTATTATACATACATCAATCACAGTATACATGTATACAGAATGTATTTCTGTTTTATTGGTATTCACCTATTACGTTTTAGTTGTTTATCTTACCTAATTCTATTTGTTCTGTACTGTAGATTCTCAGTCTTTGGACTTGGCTCTCGAGCTTATCCTCACTTCTGTGCCTTTGCCCGAGCTGTGGATACTCTGCTGGAGGAGATGGGAGGAGAACGAATTTTGAAGATGGGGGAGGGTGATGAACTTTGTGGACAAGAGGAATCTTTTAGAACTTGGGCCAAAAAAGTGTTCAAGGTAGAGATTTATATTTTCAATCACTTTGACTCCTAGCTGCTTTGAGTCAGTATTCACACATTTACATCTTTTTAGAACTAATATTTTTATAAGCAATTTTTTGTAAAACCAAGTAACTGCATCACAAGAGTTTAAAGTGCATCTGTTACAAAAAAAAAACACATTAAACATATATGATTAGACAGCATACTGTATATTTACTGCATTGAATGTGCATAATGTTGCCACCACCTGCACACATACAAATATTAATGAAAGTGTGGACAGCCCATTTTATTGGAATTGATGTCATTTTTGGATCTCTTAATATTGCATAAAAACTGCATAGATTTCTCAGTGTGCATGTCCATACCCATGGCATCCAGAGTCTCAATTTCAATGCATTATCTAGGCAGAGAGGACACACCATAGCACATGGCAGGTATTTCATGTAGTGGAAGATAGGTTGTGTGTGAGATGCATATTTCATTAATTTAATTAAAAAGGAATTATATATAATGTGTATGTATATATATATATATATATATATATATATATATATACACACACACACTATATTGTTAAAAGTACTGGGATGCCTGCCTTTTCACTCACATGAACTTTAATGGCATCCCAGTCTTAGTCCGTAGGGTTCATTGAGGTGGCCCACCCTTTGCAGCTATAACAGCTTCAACTCTTCTGGGAAGGCTGTCCATGAGGTTTAGGAGTGTGTCTATGGGAATGTTTGACCATTCTTCCAGAAGTGCATTTGCGAGGTCAGCCACTGATGTGGGTGAGAAGGCCTGGCTCACAGTCTCTACTCTAATTCATCTCAACGGTGTTCTATCCAGTGTGTGGGCCAGTCAAGTTCCTGCACCCCAAACTCGCTCATCCATGTCTTTATGGACCTTGCTCTGTGCACCGATGCGCAGTCATGTTGGAACAGAAAGGGGCCATCCCCAGACTGTTTCCATAAAGTTGGGAGCAGGAAATTGTCTGAAATGTCTTGGTATGCTGACGCCTTAAGAGTTCCCTTCACTAATGGGACAAGCCCATCCCCTGAAAAACACCCCCCATAATCCCCCCTCCAGCAAATGATTTGGACCAGTGCACAAAGCAAGGTCTATAAAGACATGGATGAGCAAGTTTGGGGTAGAGGAACTTGACTGGCCTGCACAGAGTCCTGATCTCAACCCGATAGAACACCTTTGGGATGAATTTGAGCAGAGACTGCGAGCCAGGCCTTCAGTGGAAGATTCCATACTAAACACATTTAGGACGTTGTATACCTTTTTATAAGTATAAGTAAGACAGCAATATAGCAATATATACAGGTAAAAAAAAAACATGTTCACTTAACTTCACCCCCTCCAGAAGTATATGACCACCCCTTCTTCACTCCCCCTCAAATCCATCTGCCCACCAGAACCAAAAAGAAGTACCTGATACTTCTAGTTACTGGGGAGCGTGATATCAGTGCATGTTCTCCACATTCGCAAGTGGAGTACCTAGCATTCTAGTGCTATTCTAGTTTTAGTAAATAACCCCCTTTGTGTCCAAAATAAGACTGATGCACTTAAGTAACTGGCTATCCACAAAGTATACTAAGTCTTGAACTTGTGTTTCTCTGGAGTTATAATTTAATAGTAACCTTTTTATTATTGCAGGGTAGGATCACTTTAGGCATATAAAAATATATCGCCTTTTTTTTGCTGCCCTTAAATTGGTCATCAGTTGAAAGAATAATTTGCCATCATGTTTCAAGAACATAAATGCCACTCATTTCTATATTGTAAATGTAATTTGTCGGCGGCATGCACACATTAAACCATGATTACCAGAATAGACATCTAGAGAGCATCATTTTCCTTTTCATGTGCAGAAATCTGACCATGACACTAAGCAGACATCACAACTTCCTGGAAATCCGGAGGTAGCTAGGAGCCATTTTTTGACTGAGATATAAATTAGTGTCAGGATTTGCTGTGTATGTTTACTTTTCGTATTGAAAGTATAAAAGTTGAATACTGGGGCTTAACTGTGCAAATGTATGTGTAGTCTTTCCAAATTTATACAGAGCACACATGAAAGCTGACCTTCCAGGTTAAACCTGCATCTCAGCAGGCAACACATAGAAGAGAACATTAAACTGAAGAGAATAGAAGTGGTCGGGAAAGCTCATAAAAGTATAGGCACACAGATTAATGGAATCATTAAGCTATAGCAAACTCTAATGTGAAATGTGCCAAGGGTTATTTGATCTTTTTGCTTATACTTTTAATAAACCAATGCATGTGTCTTTTCAAAACATTTTTTCCTCTTCACTTTAAGTTAGCACCTGGCAAAGCTGGGTTTATGGACAGCAGCAATATACTTACCTTTTATGGATAGCAATGGCCATAATTTATTCTGACTTCTTATTAGTCTTTTCTACTTACAAGTACCTCTTATGATGCCCATTAATATCATACTCAATATTTTATGTACAGTATTCACTGCAGTCAGACATTCCCTATCATTCATGGCAGATTCCAGTTGGCTTATCTGTAACAAATGGTATTGCATGCTCCTACCCTAAAATTTAAGGAAGAATAAAAAAAAAAGATCAAGAATGACTAGTCCATTAACCCATTCAATACTGGGCATTTTCACCCCCTTCCTGCCCAGGCCAATTTTTAGCTTTCAGCGCTGACTTTTTGAATGACAATTGCGCAGTCATGCAACGCTGTACCCATATTACATTTTTATAATTTTTCACACAAATAGAGATTTCGTTTGGTGGTATTTAATCATCACTGGGTATTTTACTTTTGCTAACCAAAAAGCCTGGAAATTTAGAATTGAAAAAAAAATGTTTTTCTTAGTTTCTATTATAAAATTTTGCAAATAAGACATTTTTCTCTGTCACTGTTGTGCGTTGAATGTGGCTGCACTGATGGGCACTGATAGGCTGCACCAATCGTAACTTTTGAGGCTGCACTGATGGGCACTGAAGAGGCTGCGCTGATGAGGCTGCACTGATAAGCACTGAAGAGGCGGCACTGATGGACACTCATAAGCTGCACTGATCTGCACTGATGGGCACTGATGAGGCTGCACTGATGGGCACTGATGAGGTGGCACTGATGGACACTGATAAGTTGAACTGATCTGCACTGATGGGGTTGCACTGATAATCAAGACCCTGATGAACAGTGCCCTGATTATCAGTGTAAACAATGTACCGACAGCCTTGCTGGTAATTGGCTCTCCTTTTCTCACACAGACACAGCGTGGGAGGAAAGGACGGCTGATAATGGGCATGTCTGTTTATAAGTGAACAGCTGTGATTGGACACATCTGATCACATGGTAAAGGGCCATTGTGATCGACCCTTTACCCTGATCTGTGATCAGCTGTGCCCAAAGGACACAGCAGTCTCAGAGCATGCCTGCAGGGGGTGGGGTTCTGGGAGGATGTTCATGGATGCCCTCACAGAGCTAGAGGATCACACTGTAGCCGTCTTTTGGCAAGTGGTTAAAAGATAAAATAGCAAAACTAGCTTTTTCTGCAATATTTACTCCATAGCTGTCCTGTAGTACTTTTTTTATGCCAGTATGGTAGCCAGTATGATTCAATCCACTTCCTTTAAGTCCAGTTCATTCTGGACCCCTCCCTACCATGTGACTGGACAGTGAAAGATAGAGCAGCATAGTAATGAGCTTACCGCTCAGTCACTCTATCAGCATGCTTCTTGTCAGCAGATAAACTGATTGGCTCCTTGTACTGCGTTTTTCTCTTAGCCCTCATTCACACGAGGCGGATCCACTGCCAAGGAGTCCACCTCTGTCCACCGGCTCAGCGGGAGATCTCTCTGTTGATCTCCGCTGAGGCGGCGGATAACAGGTCCCTCTCTGCTCACTGAACGGGGAGGGGCTTGTTGAGCGCCGCTGGTTGCTATAGAGAGTTCGGATGAAAACGGACAGCATGTCCTTTTTCGTCCGATCTCACCCGATCCGATCCGCCAGGGACGCATGTGAACGTAGGGCCATCCGTCTGATTTTGGCGGATCACCGCTGACATCCGACACTCCATAGCCTTACATGGAGCGCCCGTTCAGGTCCACCGACAAAACTGACAGGCGGACCTGAATGGTCCATTCGTGTGAAAGGGGCCTTACCCTCCAGCCCTGCTGTACAGGGACTGCAAGACCAGGTCAGATTCAGGTATCTAAAAGTAGCTACACTTGCATTTAAAAGAACATTTACTAAGTTTGGCTTTAAAAGGAAGCATGTGCTGAGAGAAATATGTGGTCTGCCTTTGATGACTCCTCATTCTGAAAATGTTACTTGCCTTATTGCAACACTGATCTACTGGTTTCATAACACAACCTGGGACAAATAGGCAGATCAGGAGTGCAGACCTTTCCCACACAGAAACCCCTGAATACAGTCAGACAACCCTGAACTCACTCTGGCTACAAGGGCGAATTCAGAGTCTAGTGATAAATTAGGAGTACTCGGAATGGTCAGGGGTGGGTAGTGCGGTTCCCCAGGGGTCTGTGCTGGGAGCAATCCTATTAAATTTGTTCATAAACGACCTGGAGGATGGAATAAACAGTTCAACCTCTGTATTTGTGGACGATACTATGCTAAGCAGGGCAATACCTTGTCCGCAGGATGTTGTAACCTTGCAAGAAGATCCAAACAAATTAATGGGCTGGGCAACCACATGGCAAATGAGGTTTAATGTGGAAAAATGTAAAATAATGCATTTGGGTGGCAAAAATATGAATGCAAACTACTCACTGGGGGAGAACCTCTTGGGGAATCTAGGATGGAAAAGGACCTGGGGGTCCTAGTAGATGATAGGCTCAGCAATGGCATGCAATGCCAAGCTGCTGCTAGCAAAGCAAAGAGAATACTGGCATGCATTAAAAAGAGGATTAATTCCAGAGTTAAAATGGTAATTCTCCCGAACTATAAGACTCTGATCCAGCCGCACCTGAAGTATGCTGTCCAGTTCTGGGGACCAGTCCTCAGGAAGGATGTACTGGAAATGGAGCGAGTACAAAGAAGGGCAACAAAACTAATAAAGGGACTGGAGGATATTAGTTATGAGGAAAGGTTGCGAGCACTGAACTTATTCTCTCTGGAGAAGAGACACTTGAGAGGGGATATGATTTCAATATATAAATACCGTACTGGTGACCCCACAATAGGGATAAAACTTTTCTGTGGACACGTGGCCACTCATAAACATTAGAAGAAAAGAGGTTTAACCTTAAACTGAGGGTAGAGGGTTCTTTACTGTAAGAGTGGCAAGGATGTGGAATTCCCTTCCACAAGTGGTGGTCTCAGCGGGGAGCATAAATAGTTTAAAAAAACTATTAGATAAGCACCTGAACGACCACAACATACAGGGATATACAATGTAATACTGACATATAATCACACACAAAGGTTGGACTTGATGGACTTGTGTCTTTTTTCAACCTCACCTACTATGTAACTGTGTAACTATGTAACTAGCATTTTCAGAAGAGGCCTCAAATGGCAACTTACATAATTATTTCAGCCTAGGTTTCCTTTAATACACTGGAGAAGATGGGGATAACTGTGAGCAGATATATTTTTAAAGGTCCGTGTGGCACAATAACACACAATAAAATTCACTAGTTACTCAGCATAACAATAATTTCTTTATCCCAACAGGCTGCTTGTGATGTATTCTGTGTAGGAGATGATGTTAACATTGAGAAAGCAAACAATTCCCTTATAAGTAATGACCGCAGCTGGAAGAGGAGCAAGTACCGAATCAGCTTTGTGGCTGAGGCTCCTGAGCTCACACAAGGTATCATATTCATATATGCATATACTGTTCGTGAGTAGATATATTGCAGACACAGGACCCACAAAGCTATAATGCCATGATAAGTTTTTTGGTTTTTTTTAAAGGGGCAATTATTTTCACCTGATTCCAATGAGATTTGGAAAACAGTCATGTGGCAGAAAATTAAGCTTCGTATCCTTGTGTGAAGCTCCGTGAATTGAGCATACAGTTTGAAAATGTCATAATTAGACATGGGCCGAACACCCCCCCTGTTCAGTTCGCAGTTGAACTTCCGAACAAGGGAAAAGTTCTAACCCGAACGATGAACCCCATAGAAGTCTATGGGTGCCGAACAGGAAAAATCAAGGCTTGAAGGCTTTTATGCAAGAATTTGGCCATAAAATGGGTATGGGGTTTGGTTACTGCCCTGGGGGGGCATGTATCAATACAAACATTTTTTAAAAAAACAATCTTTTTTTCAGGAGCAGTGATTTTAATTATGCTTAAAGTGCAACAAAAAAATGAAAAATTCCTTTAAATATAGAGCCTGGGGGGCTCCCCTTAATGTGCCTGTAAAGTGGCGCAACTGTAGCATGCACAACACATGCTGCAGCAAAAATGACATTTCTAAAGAAAAAAAAAAAACGAGTCAAATCATTTAAAATGACTCGTGGTTACAATTGCCAACACCCAGCTAATAAAAAAAATAAAGAAAAAAATGTGGGGTTCCCCCACAGTCCATACCAGGCTCTTCGGGTCTAATATGGATTTAGAGGTGAACCCCACACCAAAAGGTAAAAAAAAAATGGCATGGCGTGTCCCCCCAAAAAGATACATATCAGACTCTTATCCGGGCATGCAGCCTGGCAGGTCAGGAAAGGGGGGACAAGCGAGTGCCCCCCTCCTGAATCATACCAGGCCACATGCCCTTAACATGGAGGGGTGGGTGCTTTGGGGCAGGGGGGGCCAAGGGCCTCATCCCCACAACCGTGGACAGTGGTTGTGGGGGTCTGCGGGTGGGGGGCTTATCAGAATCTGGAAGCCCCCTTCGGATACATAGTACCCCTACCTATTCACCAAAAAGGTGTACAAAAAGTAATAAAAACAAGAGACAAGTTTTTGACAAATCCTTTATTAAAAAATAAAAAAATAGTGTCCTTTGATGTAAATCCATCTTCAATCATGCCACCCACCGACCCGAAAAAAACCGCTTCACCTTCTGGAGCAGCCTGCTGCTGAATGCCTCTTTTGTGCTTTGACATTTCTTATATAAGTAAGGGCGGGGCCACCTGGCAATGTCACCCAGTGGCCCTGCACCATTCTGACTTCATGGACTGGTACATGCTGGGCCTGTGATGTCACAAGGGGGTGGGGCCAGCAGGGAACTTTGCCAGGTGGCCCCGTCCCTTACCTATATAAGAACTGTCAAAGCATAGAGGAGGCATTCAGCAGGAAGCCGTCCCAGGAGGCAGAGCATTTTTGTTTTTTTAATTCTTCAGGTCGGCAGGCAGGGTGATTGACAAAGGATTTACATTGAGGGACACTATTTTTTTTGTAACTACATCCCTTGCCCCATGCAGGGCCATTTTTTATCGGCAGGGGTGTTGCATGTTGTGAGCATCCCCTTGCAGGCAGTCCCATTGTTGTTTATTGGGATGCAGCAGCTGCACAGACACAGCTGCTGCTCCCATGGATGCTCATAGATGTCATATTGGTAGCAGCGGCTGTGTCTGGGCAGCCACTGCTTCTCAATAGACAACAATAGGACTTTATCCCCATGTAGGTAAAACACAGCCCTGCATGGGGCACGCATGTAATTGCCCTGTGTGAACGAGGCCTTATCCCCTAATTTTTCTAAGACTGAAATGTTTTTCTTTTGATAGCTCTTTACAGTGTTCACAGAAAGAAAGTGTATGGAGCCCGGCTGATATGTCGACAGAACCTTCAAAGTGCAAAATCCAGGTACACCCTTTCTGGAGACCCTTACTTGCTTCTTTATTTCTACCTATTTTGAACTTTTTGTAAATGACCCAGAAGGACTTCAACAGGTAGAGTATGTCTGGACAATGTACACTTGTACAATTGTACAATCGTAACTGGTCTGCTTTATATCTTGAGGCCACTCTGTATATAGAGATGATGCAAATTTTAGAAATTATGTTGTGGTTTCAATGTGCACAGTGCAGAAACACTGCTGACCTTGAAGTTTCAGAATATGAGGCCTTCAGGCAGTGAAATTGATCGGAGGCCAAGAGAAAGCTGCATAGGGCCTTCTAATTCTTATAAAAATACAAGAGTATTTACAGTTGTGACCCCAGCACTTCTACTATTGCTGGTAAATTGCTAGTGACTATGCTTCTGAAAAACCTAAGACCTTTCTGGTGGCCTGAGTCTCCTACCTTTCTACTGTTCCAGGGCTGCAGCCTTTGTCAATCTCTTCAGCATTTAACAGCTCCATGCATTTCAGATGCCCATGTCCCATGTGCCGTGGTTCCATCCTCTAACCCAGGGGTAGGCAACCTTTTGAGCACAGTGTACCAAATTTTTTTTCAAAGAAAGTAAATGCTGTAAACTACTTTAGTAGTGAGAAAAAAGTCATCCTGCACTCTCATGCCTCAGATCAATCCCAATTCCTGCAACTTCACACCTCAGATCAGCCCCAATTCATGCACCTTCACACCACAGATCTCTGTCCCCCCTGCAAATCTGTTTCACCGCTGTACCCCCCTGCTCATCTGTCCCACCACTGTACCCCCCTGCTCAACTGCCCCAAAAATGTACCCCCTTTCTCATCTGCCCTGCCAATGTACCCCCTTTCTCATCTGCCCCACCACTGTAACCCCCTGCACATCTGCCCCATCACTGTAACCCCCCCCCAGAAATCTGCCCCACCTCTGTACCCCCCTGCTCATCTGTACCACCCTGCTCTTCTGTCCCACCACTGTACCACCCTGCTCTTCTGTACCACCCTGCTCTTCTGTCCCACCACTGTAACCCCCTGCTCATCTGCCCCACCAATGTTCCCCCTTTCTCATATGCCCCAACACTGTACCTCCCTGCACATCTGCTCCACCGCCATACCCCCATGCTTTTCTGTCTCACTGCTAAACCATCTTCTCATCTGTCCTAACACTGAACTTATCTGCTCATCTGCCCCACCACTGTAATCCCCTTTCTCATCTGCCCCACCACTGTACCTCCTGCACATCTGTCCCACCACTGTACCCCCTGCTCTTCTGCCCCACCACTGTAACCCCCTGCTCATGTGTTCCACCGATGTATCTTCTTTCTCCTCTGCACATCTGCCCCACCTCTGTGCCCCCCTGCTCCTCTGCCCCACCACTGTACCCCCCTGCTCATCTGTCCCACCAATGTACCGTCTTTCTCCTCTGGCCCAACACTGAACCTCCCCTGCTCATCTTTCCCACCTCTGTAACCCCCTTCTCATCTGGCCCAATGCTGAACCCCCTGCTCATCTGTCCTACCACTATAACCCCCTTGCTTTTCTGTCTGACCTCTGAAACCCCTTCTCATCTCTCCCATCACTGTACCCCCTGCACATCTGCCCCACCACTGTACCTCCCAGCACACATCTGCTCCACCGCCGTATATCCATGCTCTTCTGTCTCACTAATGAATCACCTTCTCATCTGTCCTAACAATGTAACCCGCTTTCTCATCTGCCCCACCAATGTACCTTCTGCACATATGTCTCACCTCTGTACCTCCCTGCTCTCCTGCCCCACCACTGTAACCCCCTGCTCATCTGTCCCACTAATACACCTCCTTTCACATCTGCCCCACTACTCTACCCCCTGCTTTTCTGTCCCACCACTGAACCCCCTCCTCATCTGCCCCAACACTGAACCCCCCTGCTTTTCTGTCCTGTCACTGAACCCCTTCCTCATCTGCCCCAACACTGAACCCCCCTTGCTCATCTGGCTCAACACTGAACCCCCCTGCTCTTCTGTCCCACTTCTGAACCCCATTCTCATCTCTTCCACCACTGTACCTCCCTGCACATCTGCCCCACCGCTGTACCCTCCTGCTCATCTGTCCCAAATCTGTACACCTCCTGCTCATTTTCCCCACTGCTGTACCCTCCTGCTCCACTGCTGAACCCTCTTCCCATCTATGATATGTGTTATATGCAGAGAGGTGAAAGGAAGCAGATATGAGACACATCTACCTGTCCTGGCACACTCATCCTGCTGATCCACCTCTCGCATCCAGCCCACATGCTTGTATGTGATGTATGTGATGTCACATACAAGCATCTGGAATGGATGCGCAATGATGAGCTCAGGTCAGGGGTATTTTCTGAAAGCAGTGGGCCTGTGTGCAGGATCATAATTGGGCCCCCGCAGCTGAGAAAAAGTGCGGCGCTCTGCGCCACAGGAAAAGTTGGGTGTGATTTTCATTGTGCTGAATACGGGCTCTGGCTTAAAGGGACACAGAGTGCAGAGGGGTTCAGTAGTAAGTGATGCAAAGGTTCAGGAATAATTTCAACAAAGTTCTCAGAAGCTCAACAGTAATTCCACAAACTGTCACCTGATTGTGGTTTTCTCAATCACAGTGAAATCCCTTTTTTCTGAGATTGGTAGTGGCAACCAAGCGAGTCATCTTCCTCCAGATGGTGGGTGGGGCTAGTAGGACTGTGATTGGCTTTAGCAGTGGCCAATGACAGTCCTCCTCCTCCTGAAAACAGGGACCGCCCCCCCCCCAGCAGAACTTCACCCAATCTCTTCCCCATCACAAAAGCTGACAATCGCAGCTACAGCAAAGTTAGAGAACCAAACAATGTTTCCCATCTTTTACAATGTGTGGGTGTGCAGTGCCTCCCCCTCAGTGCATGTGTGGCATGGGGAACTCTGAAATTGGAATGCATTAGTGTCTCACTAATACTTCCTTGTGCTGCTCTGCTGATGGGGAGGGAGTCAAGTGCCGGAAAAAGAGGCTTTGGTGCCGGGGGGTTGCCTACCCCTGTACTAATCCATACATTACTGCAGAACACAGCAGTAATATAGTTTTAGAATGAAGCAGTACTGAGGGGCTGACACAGGCATTCAACACTCCTTTTCAAATACTCAAGAGACTAATGAAAGTTGCAGTGCTGGAATTGACCAAAGGTCAGAGAAACGTGTTTCTAGAGAGGTGAGTATAATACCTCTTCAATTGCAGGAGAATTTGAATCTAATTTAATAAAGCAGCTGACAGGGCTGCTTCAACTTTCAGTTCCATTTAGATTTTTGGGAAATTCTTAAAGTGCATCTAAACCTAAACCTGTTTATATTGTTTTGGATAAAAGTCTGCACTGGAAAGGGTTACACTTTCTATTTGTCCTGAAACTGAAAATGAGGGAACATTCTAAATGTATTGTTGTGAAAGGAATCTCGATTGAGAGAAAGTTTTTCAATTGGAATATATTTTAACTGTTGAAGAGGGGATTTCCCTCATTTTTGCAAGATTTCCTCTTATTTCATATGTGTCCATAGAACAGGAAGTGAAGGGGAATCTAATTGATTCCCTACTCCAGAAATAAAAAACATTTTGGCTTTTGGCTTTAGATATGCTTTAATAATGTTTGGTTCAACTTTTTTTACTAGATTGACTGGGCGTATGATTAGATGCTATGGGTAGTCATGGATGGATACAATACAATTCTACAAGGAATTCTGCCAGCCAATTTCTGATTGGCATACCACTAATGATAATGTTTCTTTTTGTTTTTTTGTTTTTTTTTATAGCCGATTAACTATATCCCTTCGGCTCCACACCAATGGACACCAAGAGCTGAGATACAGACCAGGAGACCACTTAGGGGTTTTTCCCGGCAACCATGATGATCTTGTCAATGCCTTGATTGAAAGACTGGAAGATGCTCCACCTGTCAACCAGCTTGTTAAAGTAGAGATTTTGGAGGAGAGAAATACTGCTTTAGGTCTGTTTTGTTTAACTTAAATGTATACATTTAATATAAGATGGTTTTGTTAATAACAGTATTTAAGAACCTTTATTCTTTCTTCATGCTTGAATCTGCATTACTTTTTGGTGCAGTTTTCAGAATAAATTATACAAATGTTGTAATACTTTATATTACATTTTTATGAGTTTGTAAGTCAAAATGAAGTGGGTTTACCTATGGTTGCCTTAACTTTTTTATTCATCAGTTCTCATTTTTCTTAGCCAAAAAAAGTGTTTTACCATTTCAGTTTTAAAATAGATGTAAAGATGTAAGATAGCCATTATCATCAATTCTTATTGGTCCGTGCATGTTAGCACTGTTACCCTTCAGTTTGTACAATTCTTCAAAAAAGCATTGCACTTCAGTAGTAGCATGTACTATCTCTGTTATTTTCAAACCATTTTCTGATGATCAAGCTTAAAACTGCAGGAAGCTGCACATGTGTTAAGGATTATTGCATTACAGTGCATTTAGTGCCTTGCAGAGCTGTTTTTTATTCATCGGAGCTTGAGCGGATACAACTTTGACATCCTAAGTAATGCCCATCAGTTAAGATGACCACTTTAAACAGGTTCTTTCCTATCCAGATCATGGTATAGTTAGTAGTAGTTAGTCACATTTAAAGTGTAACTAAAGGCAAAACATGTTTTCATTTTGGATAGGGTTAAGGGGGGTTATTATTTTTTTTTGCCATCTGTGTCCCATTGAGGAGATTTCCCTTCACTTCCTGTCCTATAGCCAAAACAGGAACTGAGAGGAAATCCCACCTAAGTGAGGGAATTCCGGTGTGTCAACAGGGTCACCGGGACTAATGTCCCCATTGGAAGATTTCTTCTCTATTAATGTTCTGATGTCAACCCAAAATTTGGGATTTTCTTTTGCTTTTACTTTCGATAAGAATGGTAAACAGGACAAATAGAGAGGTTGACTCTCCCTAATGGGGGCACAAACAACAATAGAAACTGACAGGTGATCTAATCCTTTTTCACTCTATCCAAAAGTAAAAAAAAAAAAAAAATTGCCTTTAGTTAGACTTGATCAGTAAAGTTGAAGATGTTTCATAGTTTCACCAAGCCACTTCTTCAGTTCCAACTAGTGTCAGAAGATACCCCAGCATTTACATTCACACATTTAGTACTGACAGTTTCATCCAACCACTATGGAATGTTAATTGTCCAAAAACAGGATGGGAGTTATGAAGGCTGTGAAACCATCCTGTTCTAGTTACATAATCCCATTCTTGGCGTCATGAAGTCCTAATTCATTTAGAAATGACATGGCTAAATGTGTGAATAGTTGTCAAATCATGAGGGTAGAGATGAAATGGCATTATATGTTTAAGACAGATGGTGTTGAAGGCCTCATCCCTTGTTCAGGGATCATTGTAAGTTGTCCAAGCTCTGCCCAAAATGTGCACCCCAGTATCCTTGAACGAATATCTATTTTGTTTCAAGTGGATGTAAACCCAATGTCATCCTTTCTAAACTACTGCCATAGGTGTTATCTATAAGGATATACATGCCTCCTGCATGTATCTTTACCTGTCAAATGTCTCCCCTCTGTCTGTTATTAGACCCGAAAAACTGCAGATTCTGTGGGTGGGTCTGTTGTCTGGAGCTCGGTGGGTGGAGTCGTGATGTCAGTAGACTCCCCGCCCACCTCTACACTCCCCTTGTCAATATTCATTTTCTCCTGTGTATTTCTAACACTGAACTTCTGCTATGATCTCTAACATCCAGTGAAAAGACAGGAAAGTAACCACATGACTTCAGCATGCCAAATCATGCTGAGGTGTGGAACAGCCAATCCTTGCAGAGCTGCTGAAGAAAGGAGTGGGGGTGTGAATTAAAAAATAATGCACGTCTTAGGCTAGTGCACGAGATATGTAAATCACCTGTCACTCACAGCAAGGGGGAGGGTTTGACAAAGTTTTTCTCAGTTTTTCAAGATTTTTCTCACTGAACAATAAAAGAGGATTGCTCAAAGATGGATTAACTCTGTGTGGCAGGACTGGGCTCAAATGATAGGAAATCTTATACTCTACGGTATGATATATATATATATATATATCATACCGTAGAGTATAAGATTTCCTATCATTTGAGCCCAGTCCTGCCACACAGAGTTAATCCATCTTTGAGCAATCCTCCTATAGGAAGACTGATAAATCTTTACCTGTAGAATTTGCCTTCCTATGCTGGGCCGTTTTGTTTGTTGAGAGATTCTTTCATCTCCCTAATGTGGAGGTCTTTATAGTTATCAACATACTGCATTGCATATACAAAGTTACTTTGCTTGTATTTGGGTATTGGGTTCGTAAAAAGAGACCAAAGCTGGATTACGATACCGAAATAATGTGGTTCATTTACTCAAGACAAATAGGCTGTTTATTTTTCAAGGGAAGTTTCAGTTTGCATGAGAATTTACCCTAGAGCTTAGTGAATGAGGTGAAGCTTTGCTGACTTCCATCAACCAATCATGTGCTGTTTTTCTTTTTTTGTTGCACATGATTGAGTATTCTTTGCAAAGTGAGGTTTTTCTATATTTACCAAGCTCTGGGGAAAACTCCAATGCAAAATACAACTTTACTTGTTTCCTAGTAAACAGACTATTTCTCTTTAGTAAAACAACCCCAATGCGTAAACAACCTTACAAAAGATTATTATCCCTACAGTTGATGGAATAAAATGCATGGTCAATGATTATACAGGAACAGCTGTACCTAATAGTAAATCGTGCATTTTAGTTATATACCAGAGAATGGCAGATATTATCTCATCCAAACCTGATTTTATTTTATGTTATTCTGGTTTAAAATTACTAAAAATAACACTGAATAATTTCAAGCCCATGACTACTAAAATCAAAAACATAATCACTAATTATTGCTTTACTTTGTTCAGTCTGCTTTTTATCAGTAGATATATAAACAGCAGCACAGTCTATTTAATGCAATATATAAATTTGACTTTTAGAGTTTAGACTTTATGAATATTGCAGTATAGTTATCTCTCGGCTGCATATACTGTACATGTGGTTACTGCAAAAAAGATGTGTATCTGAAACCAGAAAACAGCAGGCTGCTGACAATGAATACTAGCATACAGGTGTCCAAATTCTAAAGCTGTGTGGTATGATGATACAGGTGTAATCAGTAACTGGACTGAAGAAGAGAGGATCCCTCCATGCACCATCTTCCAGGCCCTCAAGTATTTCTTGGATATCACAACTCCACCCACACCAATTCTGATGCAGCAAATTGCATGTCTTGCCACCAATGAAAAAGAGAAAAAAAGTCTGGAGATTTTAAGCAAGGTATTGTCATGATCAATTTTTAGAAATAGCATATCTTTGTGACATCTGCCCATAAAAACAAAATATGAAATAAATAATGATTATGGAAGAGTATAATTTGCAGCAAAACAAATGCAAATGTTTAAACAAAAAGAATGACAAAAGTAGGGTAGGAATGTCTATCTATCTATCTATCTATCTATCTATCTATCTATCTATCTATCTATCTATCTATCTATCTTGAAAGTGCTTCCAATAACACTGACCTTTCTACTCAGGGCTTACAAGAATACGAGCAGTGGAAGTGGTACAAGAATCCTACTATTGTTGAGGTGCTAGAGGAGTTTCCCTCAGTTCAGATGCCATCATCTCTGCTGCTTACACAGCTACCCCTACTACAACCTCGTTACTACTCCATCAGCTCCTCTCCTGATTTGTATCCTGATGAGGTTCACCTTACTGTTGCGGTTGTGTCCTATCGTACAAGAGGTAATGTTAGAAAACTTGTAAAATAACATTTTTTCATAAAATAGCATATCTTCCTAGTGATATTCCCATCCACAAAATTCTTGCCATTGTTTGGAAAAATGGGGTTGATTTACTAAAACTGGAGAGGGCAAAATTTTTTTCAAAGCTTAATTAAACAAGCTGAAGTTAGAAGCTGATTGGCTACCATGCACAGCTGCATCACATTTTGCACACTCCAGTTTTAGTAAATCAACCCCAATGTATTACCATAAGCTGCATGTAATTTTCCACCATGTTGAAAAAATATTGTTGAACAACCACCTCATAGTGTTCTAGCACTGCATAGGTATCACAAGCAATTATTTAATGACAGGTATCACTAGTGAAAATCAGTCCACAACATAGAGTGGTGGTCAGATGTATGGACAAAATCTAAACACTGGATTATCTTTTTTGGTATAGATATGTGTATCATTATGCATGCCCATACATCAGCAATGCCATTCATATTTTGGCAGAGCAATGAGCAGAGAGTGGCAATAATAATCCATGAATATAAATATGTACAAATTATGTATATAAAATTTAGTGTTTTAGAACATCAACCCTGTGTTCACACTAGAGGCAGTCCCCAGTTACAAACATCCAACTCATACTTAGAAACAGAGGGAGACAACACAAAGTGAGAGGAAATCTACCCCTAGGAAGGGAAATTCGCTCCTGTAATGCCACATATACACGGCCGGACTTGCCAACGAGCTAAACTCCATCGGCATTTCCGACGGACAGATTTAGAACATGTTCTATCTGAGTCCGTCGGAAATACCGACAGAAAAAGTCCGATGGGGCATACACACGGTCGGAATGTCCGACCGAAAGCTCCCATCGGACTTTTTCTGTCGGGAAGTCCGGCATAAGAGTTCTCATGGAAAAAGGTGTCTCCTGAAGCTTTATCACCAATTCTTGTTTCCACAACAACTCAAAATTTTCAAAATCCAAAGAAAGACAGAAAGTGAGGTGAAATCTTCTGAACAGGAGCACAGACAGCAACATAAATGTTACAGAGGTGTTAACCCTTCCCTATGCTATCCAAAAAATGTAAAAAAAAATTTTTGGGCTGGACTTACACTTAAAAAATGTACCTGTTCGAACTTTACATACAAATTCAACTTTAGAATAAACCTACAGAACCTAAGAATCTTGTTTGTAACCTGGAGACTGCCTGTATACTATTGTGTAAGCCAAGCCCATTCTGTTCACTGAGAATGCAGGAAACACAACCAGAGATTGAAGGGAAAAGAAAGTTGCTTACTGAGGTGGATCTGCAAAGTGGTTCATTCGTTTTTTGTAAGCTTTAAGGACTTTATATGCCATTTTGTGATAAAAGTGTCACATTAACGATCCTATTGCTGATGGCAACACGTCAGCAACAGGATCCCTAAAGAGTACTCACCTGCTCCTCCTTGTCGGCTGAAATGCTGCTGGTGAGGGAGCAACAATGGAATGACAAAGTAAAGGAATACCTCTATAGAGGCAAGTAAATAATCTCTTTGCTTTCTCAGTGATATTGCTGCTGCTGAGTGGCCACCATTGACAGGATTGCTAGAGTGACATGGTCGTTACAGAGTACCATAGCCTTGCTAGTTTTTTTGTATAAATATATTGTAACCAGATACTACTGTTGTGCATTTAATGCGTTATCATATTTCAGATGGTGATGGTCCCATACATCACGGTGTCAGCTCCTCTTGGCTAAATAGAATACAACCAGATGAAGTGGTTCCATGCTTTGTAAGAGGGTAAGGTATAAAATAACTGGATTAGTTGTCTGACAAAAAGTTGTTAAAAAGCTCCTACATGAAGTGTGTTCCTAATTTGTAAAGCTCAATGCCATTTTTATATACAATCTATTTCATAATACCGACACATAAACAGAATAGATCACTCCATTGTAGGTATTCCACACTTAAGTAATATAATAACCTGTCTCACTATTTTTTCTTTGCTTAGAGCTCCAAGTTTCCAAATGCCACAAGATCCCCATGTGCCATGCATCCTCATTGGTCCAGGCACTGGCATAGCTCCTTTCAGGAGCTTCTGGCAACAACGCCTCTACGACATTCAGCATAAAGGTGAGTTTTTAAAACCATAAGGTCTATTTACATACATATATATATTGCTACAGCTTGATTTATTGTTTTTTCCTTTAGGATTGAAACCTTGTCCAATGATACTTGTCTTTGGGTGCCGGGAATCAAAAATTGATCACATCTACAAAGATGAGGCTATGCTTGCCAAAAACAAGGGGGTGTTTAAAGAATTGTACACAGCTTATTCCCGGGAACCAAATAAACCAAAGGTATGTGTTACAGCACTCACCATACCTTTAACGGAAGTAAAAACTTGTGAATGCAGGAGGTAGAGTGTGTGTTTTTTGGGGAGCACATTTACTCACTGACAAAGGGTGAGCCAGTGGAAAATATTAGCTTTTAACAGAGCTAATAGAGTTTTTAGAAGTTCAGGAGTGTTCATAATTGAGAACAGTGGGGTGGGTTTACTAAAGATGTAGAACAGTGGTCTCCAAACTGTGGCTCTGGGGCTGGATGTGGCCCTTTGCTTGCCTTTATCTGGCCCTTGGGGCACTATTCCTCCTACTAACACCAATGATGGAGCACCATTCCCCCTACTGACACCATCATTGAGGCAATATTCTCATTGATATCAACAATGGGGCACTATTCCTCTTATTGGAATCAATGATGGTTCACTGATGCTAGGCATTTTAAATTCCCACTGGCCACAGCCTGGCCCCCCTAGTCCCTGAAGAACAGTACATTGGCCCTTAAATTTTGGAGACCCCTGATGAAGAAGCTGTTCATTTACCAAAGTCAATGTTCATTTTGCAAAATGTATGTTCACATTTCAAAGTGAATGTAACTAAACAAGGTTTACATGTGTTCATTTTCAATACCCAATTATATGCAAGGGAAAAAAAATGGATTTTTTTTCTAATACAGGATTGGCTCATTGAAATGAATACAGCTTGACTGTTATTTACTAGTAAGCATTCACTTTGTGAACATTCTCAACTTAGTAAACCAACCCCAACAATGTGCGCTAAACCTAATAAAGCCAAAAACTGGTAGACATTGGGTTTTTTTTGTACTAAAGCTGGAGAGTACAAAATCAGTCTCACTTCTGCATATAAACCAATCAGCTTCCAGGTTTTATTGCTAAAGCTTAATTGAACAAGCTGATGTTAAAAGCTGATTTTATTTATTTTTTTAAATATATACTTTATTTTATATAAAGTATAATATAAAAAACAAAATACTTAATTGGGGTACATTCCACCCTGTACTGCGACAGAGCACATAAATATATCACATTACAATACAGTTCCAATCATACAATAAATACATTCACCCTGCTGTATGGTGCCTAAAGTGTTGTGTGGAGTGAAGTTCCCCGAAACACCACATCATGCATGACGTCACTTACCCTGAAAGCAATACTAAAACACATTACTGAACTAGCGGCGCAATGTCTGACGTGCAGTGCCTGAGTTAGACCCCTGTCCAGCATGTCCTACATGGCATCGTGACTGAAAACAAGGCATGCAATGTTTCAAACATATTTAATACAATTCAATAAGCAACAGGTGTGATGGGGGGTAGGGAAGAGGGCTAAGGGAGGGAAAAAGAGTTCACAGGCCCAAAGCTTTATTAAAAGCACACAAGGGAGAGTGGGGAAGGGAACATCTTTAGAAGTCCTCTTTCTCGTTGAAATCCATCAGGGTATAGTTTCTGAGCAGACTGTGGAAAAGTCTGCAACAGTCCTCAATGGACATCCTCTCCTGCTGGTGGATGAGGTGCTTTCTGGTGCACCACAAAGCATCCTTGAAGCAACACATAACCTGCCAGGCTACATCAATGTCCCCCTGAGTAAAGGTCCTACAGAATAGTCCATTCAGCACACCAAAGTGTGTGATGGCTGTCTGTGGTACAAAGCCCTTGAGCTCTGGTTCCAAGGGTCTCAACAGGTTCTGTAAAAATGGGCACGAAAACGTGCAAAGCAGTTTCCTCTTTGATGATGCAGAAGGGGCAGTGCCTGTATCTGCACAGGTTTCTGGCATGCATATATGTCCTAAGTAGCAACCCCCCCTGGATTGCCATCCATGCCTGATCCTTGTACCTGTTGGTGAGTCCCTTTGAAGAAACATTCCTCCAGACCACCTTGCAAGTGGCTGAAGGTAGGCCTGGAACAAGCTCCACAGTGTCCATGGTTCGGATCAACTTGTAGATAGCTGTTTGGTTACCAAACACAGTTGTTTCAGATTCTCACTGCACCAGTTTTAGCAAATGTACCCCATTGTAATACATGAAAAATATTTGCTGAACTACCCGTCCATATTTTGGCTGGTTCTTGATGAACCACACAAAATTTGCTTAGTGGGTGGGATTGTCAATACCCTCCCGCCCGTCATCCTTCAATTGAAAAATCAAGACAGTTTGGTCATTCAACAGCACATTCATCATAAAGCAATAAAACATTAAATAGGTGTGCTAAGCACACTTAACAGATATAATTTTCAGCAACAGTTCCATAAAAGGTCCTTTTGTATAAAACTGGCCATACACTGAGGAAATTTTGGCTGGTTCTTAATGAACCACACAAAATTTGCTTAGTGGGTGTCATTGTCAATACCCTCATGCCCGACATCCTTCAAATGAAAAATCAAATGAGCCAGAGAGAAAATTGATGGCTAAATAATGGCTGCATCCAGTCTGCATCCAGCCAGCACTAGCTGTCAGAACAAAATAGCCGGCACTGCAGATTTGTCTATATGAGCTGTGTAACTGCAGGCTGAGAGAAAAAGATCTATCAGTGTATGGCCAGATTTAGAGTAAGAAAATAACATAAAGCTAAATATACTATTGCTTTACAATCCTTCAGTTAAGTAAACTTACAGCATCTTGCATTGAATTACAGAAATATGTACAGGATGTCCTACGTGAACAGCTGTCAGACGTAACGTTCAAAGCACTGAAGGAGCAAGGAGGACACATATATGTGTGTGGTGATGTCACTATGGCTGGTGATGTTCTCAAAAGTCTTCAGCATATTGTGAAGCAGCGTGGCAATATGACCACTGAAGAGGCTGGAGCCTTCATCAGCAAACTGAGGGTAAGTACAAGTGCAAAAATGTAATGAATACAGTACATCAGTGGCATATTAATATCCTACCTTAAACCATTACTTTACATCAGTGTTAAAAAATATATATATATTTAAAGTTCAAGCTATCTATAATAATGAAATAAACAACTTATCTTACTGGTAATAAAGTAATTCAAATGTATATTTTACTGCATTAGTGCAAAAACTATACATCCACTTCGATAGGCGTCCGCAGGTAGGGGCGGGGGGGGGCAAGTGCCCCCCTCTGTAATCAGGGATTGGATCGGGGGTTCCCCACTCGCTCCTTATCCTAGCGCCGGCGGCCGGCCCTGCTTGCACCTGTACATAGTTTAGCAGGGCCGGTGACAACTAGTGCGAAGAGCGGGACAGCGAAGGCCTCAAGGGGTGGGCAGGATGACATCACCCGGTCTACATAGTGTGAGCGGGCGGCCCAAGAGATGGAGGCTGCGGGAAAGGAAAGCAGCAAGACACCAGGAACAGTGGGCACAGCGTCCCTAGCGCCTCCCAGAGCCTGGTACCCCTGGACTCCTTAAACCTCCTCACCGCTCCCAGGCATGAAGGACAGACTGACCGGGGGTTCAGAGAACAAGGGCGGGCAGAAAATTCAAGCAGCCAGGTAACCACTCAATGTCACATCATAGATCCAATGGAAGGAAAAGAGCACCTCCTGTCCTCACCCAGAATGAAAACCGTCTTGCCAGCTGCTGGCCATCATGGACATCCACTGGCATGCAAGGTACCGTATTGAGCATTACACACATCACTGAGACATAGGGGCATTAGAGGGACTGCAGACAGGGCTAGGGGTCTCTCTCTCTGACCCCCTCTCTCTCTCACCCCCCACCACCCCCCTGTGTCACCCCCCTCTCTTTCTGTCACTCCCCTGTCTTTCTCATCCCCTCTCTCTCTATCACCCCCCCTGTCTCTCTCTGTCACACTCCTCTCTTTCTGTCACCCCCCTCTGTCTCTCTCTGTCACCCCCTTCTGTCTCTCTGTCACCCCCTCTGTCTCTCTCTATCACCCCCCTCTCTCTCTATCACCCCCCTCTCTCTCTGTCACTCCCCATCTCTCTCTCTGTCACCCCCTCTCTCTCTGTCACCCCCTCTGTCTCTCTCTTTCACCCCCCTCTCTCTCTGTCACCCCCTCTGTCTCTCTCTGTCACCCTCTCTTTCTCTCTGTCACCCCCTCTGTCTCTCTCTGTCACCCCCCACATGTATGCAGTCTCTTACAGTCTCTTGTGCCATGTCCGCAGTCACTTACAGTCTCTCGAGCCATGTATTCAATTTCTGACAGTCTCTTGGGCCATGGATGCAGTCTCAGATCATCTCTTGTGCCATGTCTGCAGTCTCTTGCAGTCTCTTGTGCCATGTATGTGGTCTTTGGCCATCTCCTGTACCATGTCTGCAGTCTCTGATCATCTCCTGTACTTTGTCTGCATAACATGGATGCCCATGTTCACTTCTCAGCAAAGGTAATGTGTTTCCTTCCCACAGAAGAAAGAAGAGAAAATCCTGAGCAACTACTGTATATGTGCATTACTGCCTAGTGGTCTCCAGCCTTTTCATTTCTCTTTCCATTGCCCAACAACCTGTCTCTTCCCCCCAGGGCCACAATATCCTGCCACTGATTCATTCCCCCTCCTGTGTGATGTGCTCCCATTGCCTTTTCCTTCCTACTCCCACCTACACTGCACTCTGGTCTTCAATCATACTGATGCCGTCATGGTCTGCCCATCACAAAAGCCACCACTCTTCTGCTGTTTATGTTACATGTTCTACTGTCTACTTCTGATCTTCCAATTCTCTCTGATTTACTCTCCATATCACAAAACTAATATCCTCCTGTGCTAGAGGCCATACTTCTTCACCAGGCCCCAAAATCCATACCAGACCCTTATCCGAGCACACAACCTGGCAGGCCACAGGAAAAAAGGGGGGACAAGAGAGGGCTCCCCGCTCCGGAACCGTACCAAACCACATGCCCTCAACATGGGGAGGGTGCTTTGGAGTCACCCCCAAAGCACCTTGTCCCCATGTTGATGGGGACAAGGGCCTCATCCCCACAACCCTTGCCCAGTGGTTGTGGGGGTCTGCGGGGGGGGGCTTATCAGAATCTGGAAGACCCTTATGTGAATTGGTAACAGGTACATTATACCCCTACCATTTCACAAAAAAGTGTCAGTTTGAAATGACTTTTTTTTCCTTTAGAAATGTAATTTTTCTCTCGGACTGTTCTAAACACGGGAAAACTGCGCCATTTTACAGGCATACTATAGACATCCCCCAGACATGATATTTAAATCACTGCTCCTGAAAAAAAAAGAACTTTTTTTTGCATTGATACATGTCCCCTGGGGCAGGACCCAGGTCCCCAAACACTTTTTATGAAAATAACTTGCATATAAGGCTTTAAAATGAGCACTTTTGGTTTTTCATATTCTTCATTTTCCCATAGACTTCCCATAGTCCCTTAGACTTTAACTGTATTCGCGTTTCTGTCCGAATTGTTTGCCTGTTCGCAAGTTCTGGTGCGAACCGAACCGGGGGAGTGTTCGGCTCATCCTTACAAATTTCTATGTAAAACAATGTACCGCTTTGAGACGCAAAAATCTGACATAATCTTACCGCCAGGGCGGCTACTGCAATGTTGCATAACAAATAATCGCCCGATAAGGGGCATTATTGTCCTAAAGTAAGTTTATTGCTGTTGGCAATCCATCATGTAATGCAGTCCACCTAATTGGTTGGGGGTAAAGCAGATATTATTATTATACAGGATTTATATAGCGCCAACAGTTTACGCAGTGCTTTACAACTTGAGGGTAGACAGTACAAATAAAAAACACTTTAATAAAGTAGGAATCAGAGAGAACTGCTCATTAGAGCTTTCAATTTAATAGGGAAGGTCAAGAGATACAAGAGGTAATAACTGTGGGGAATGTGCTGATGGAGAAAATAAGTGTACAGTTGGTAGGTGGGGGCTTCTCTGAAGAGATGAGTTTTCAGGGATTGTCTGAAAGTGGATAAAGTAGGAGAAAGTCAGACAGATTGGGGTAGAGCATTCCAGAGGATGGGAGAGGCTCTGGAGAAGTCCTGAAGTCGAGCATGGGATGAGGTGACAAGGCAGTTAGAGAGCAGGAGGTCTTGGGAGGAGCGAAGAGAACAATTTGGTTGGTATTTTGACACCAGGTTAGTGATGTAGCTGGGGGCCATGTTGTGGATAGCTTTATAAGTTATTGTTATGCCGCGTACACACGGTCGGACTTTTCGTCTACAAAAGTCCAACGGACGCTGACGGACTAAAGCTGGCTGGTAATCCGATCGTGTGTGGGCTTCTCCGGACTTTCAACGGACTTTTTTAGCCTAAAATCCGACGGACTTTAGATTTGAAGCATGCTTCAAATCTTTACGTCGTAAGTACGACGGACCCCGAAGTCCGCTCGTCTGTATGCTAGTCCGACGGACAAAAACCCATGCTAGGGCAGCTATTGGCTACCGGCTATGAACTTCCTTATTTTAGTCCGGTGTACGTCATCACGTACGAATCCGTCGGACTTTTGTGTGGTCGTGTGTAGGCAAGTCCGTTCGTTAGAAAGTCTGCTGCAAGTCCGCTGAAAGTCCGCCGGAAGTCTGTCGGACAGGCTGTCGGACTTTTGTAGACGAAAAGTCCGACCGTGTGTACGCGGCATTAGTCTCTTGAATTTAATTCATTGGTTGAGTGGCAACCAATGGAGGGATTGGTAGAGGGGTGTAGCAGACGCCAAGTGGTTTGTAAGGTGGATGAGCCTAGCAGCAGCATTCATGATGGACTGAAGTGGGGATAGCTAGCAGACTCCTTAACTGGAGAGTAGTAATGTCAGTAGAATAATACTTAAGACTATATGTGGATAGGCAGCAGTAGGTCAATTGACAAGTTACTGTACAAAGCACAGGCAGCCATGTAGGTTTAGGGGCCAAGTATAGTATTAGGAGGCAATGAAAGCATCTTCCAGGCTGACACCATGAACTGTGATCCAGTATATAGTATAGTCCAAGTGGTAAGCCGCAGGCTAGTGCTGGTCCCCTTGATTAAGTCACAAAGAAGGGGGTCACTTTCGCTCAGTAGGGCCATTAGGTGGGCCGTGGTGGTCTAGATATCTGGAGAATCCAGATCCACCTGGAGGCAATCAGCAGACTGTCCCATCTAAGCAGCATGCTAGGTACATTCTTCTTGGGGTTAGGCGAGGATATATAATAGCAAGCACCAGTGAGTCACTTGTGAATTCTGTGATTTCCGTCCTGGTTTCTTCTGTGAACAGCAATCACTGGCCACTGTTCGTGTGCTCCTCGAATAGTTTCTAAGTCCTCCAGTATTGACGCCAAGTGGCTGTGTCGCCCACAAAACGGCTCCCAGTCACCCGTCACCAAGGCATTCCACGAGTGGCATCACGTAACGCTGATGACGTCAGTTATATATTATATGTTTGGTTATGGTGACAACATCCTAATGGGTAAGTGGTCTATGGGAGTACATGAATCCTAAAGATATGCAAGTGCCCGGTGTCTATTATTTATAGGGATAGAACTCTGCCTACAAGCAAAGTGACATTAAGGAAGATATATGTCAGATGATCTTAAATACAAGAAAGAACGTTAGAAAATAAACAAACCACTCACTTGTATGATCACATACAAACAACATCAAAATTAAATATATGAAAAGATGAGTATATATCAGTCAGTCCAGGAAAAAAGTTAAATCTAACTTGGAATACTAAACCCTCAAAAAGACTTGCAGTACTAATTTCAACCAGCAGATGTCATGCAATGGTATAACATTGTCCTGTACGTCCTATGATCATTGCCAGACTTTTTTCTTTTGTTTTTTAATGAACTGGTGAAAAGTGCAGTGTTCCAGTGTGAAATGAACTATTCCACTAATCAGCAAATTCTAATCCGAGAAATCAATTTTCTGCATACATATGTGACACCTGTAAAATTATGGTTGGCTAGTACACATTGCACACAATGGTTTCACTTTTACTGTGTTCTATCAAATACGCCTAATACATGTGCATTTTCCTGGACATTGTATACAGTTGAATTTTTTATATGTTTATATGTGAATTAGGGTATTGACAATATCGAACAAATTTATATGGTTAAAAGAGAAACACTTTGATAGAATCAATTATGGGAAACACAATTATTTGTTTTTTATTTTAGGATGACAATAAATACCATGAAGATATTTTTGGAGTAACACTACGAACTTACGAAGTTACAAATCGTCTCAGATCTGAATCTATTGCATTTATTGAAGAGAGCAAAAAAGACTCAGATGAGTAAGTGTAAAACTATTATTATCATTGCTGGTGTATGAATCAATAGTAAAGTAACTCAAAAATCTTCACTTAAATGAAGATCCCCAGTTGCTTTGGTAAATCAACTGCATTCATTGTCTACCCTCCATAGCCCTCCTAACCTAGAGACCCCATAGCCAGTTGCTTACTTAGCTCACAGGCATATTATATATATTATTCTATATCCTTTCAGGTTATTGATCTCCATCGTTTATATATATATATATATATATATATATATATATATATATATATATACATACATACACTGAGCAAAATTATGAATGCAATACTTTTGTGTTTGCCCCTATTCATCATGAGCTGCAAAGATCTATGACTTTTTCTATGTACACAAAAGTTTTGAGAGAGCGTGCAACTGGCATGGCATGGCGACTGGTTTTTGGACCCCCCCCGACCCTCCTAATACAGTAAAACTGCACATTTTAGAGTGACCTTTTATTGTGGCCAGCCTAATGCCGGCCATACACTGAATTTCGCACCATTAGTGGGCTGCAAAAATGGCTGATTTTCGTGCGGCAATCAAATTTGAGGAATCGGACATGTTGGAAATTTTTTGAAAAATGAACGATTTTCTAATCAATGATGGGAGAATCGTGCGAGAAATAAGAAAAGTAATAAGAAAAGAAAATTTACGGAGAGAAAAGAAGATTCCCGGCCACAAAAATTCTTTTCTATAGCAACATGAGGTGAAATTGAAGGCCGAATTTCAAAAATCAATGGTGGCATCATCGGATCACAAAAAAAACAAACTTTCTGATTTTGAAAAGGAAATTTGCACACCTGTGCAATAATCATGCTGTCTAATCAGCATCTTGATATACCACACCTGTGAGGAGAAGTGCTCACTAACACAGATTTGTGAACAATATTTGTGTACATAGAAAAATTCATAGATATTTGCATTCAGCTCATGATAAATGGGGCAAACACAAAAGTGTTGCATAAATTTGCTCAGTGTGTATATATATATATAAAACAGAGTGCCTAGAATATTATAAAAAATATAAAATAAATCCATCCTGAATAAAACCATGTGTGCAAATGTCATAGGAATCTTTGCAAAGAATAGCTAAATTATGCAAACCTACAAAAACCTGAGCAAATCAATTGCATAGTGCAACAATAGTGCAAAACATTGCAATGCGACTTCCAAAATCTTTTTCTTTCTCAACATTAAAATTAGCAAGTGTCCAAAATCTTTAATGCAGTGCATCCATGTCCTTTTTAAAACTCGCCAAATGTAGATGACCAGCTAAATCAATAAGTTAGTTTGAAGATGCAATCAATTAAAACCATACATAGACAGTGAACCTTTACAAAACAAAGGGGCTAAATCGTTCAAACCTGCTCAGCTGTCAATTCCCCAAAAAATTCAGAGCTTGGCTCCTGCAATAGAAGGCACTGAATACTTATGGTGAATGCAAACTCTGCAGTCTTTAACCACTTGCCTACAGGGCACTTTCACCCCCGTTCTGCCCAGACCAATTTTCAGCTTTCAGCGCTGTCACACTTTGAATGACAATTGTGCGGTCATGCAACACTGTACCCAAACAAAATTTGTATTATTATGTTTTTCATACAAATAGGGCTTTCTTTTGGTGGTATTTAATCACCACTGGGTTTTTTATTTTTTGCTAATTAAACAAATAAAGACAGAAAATTTTGAAAAAAAAACCCTTTTTCATAGTTTGTGATGAAATTTTGCAAACAGGTAATTTTTCTCGTTCACTGATGTGCGCGGATGAGACTGCACTGATGGGCATTGATGAGGTGGCACTGATGGGCATTGATGGACACTGATAGTCTGCACGGATAAGCACTGATGAGGTGGCACTGGTGGGCACTGATGAGAAGGCACTGGTGGGCACTGATGAGGCTGCATTGATAGGCGGGCGGCACTGATGGGCACTGATAGGTGGCACTGATGGGCATGGTAGGCGGCACTTATGGGCAGCACTGATTGGCAGAACTGATGGGCACTTTTTGGCAGCACGGGTGGGCACTGAGTAGCACCACTGGTGGGCACAGATTGGCAGCACTGGTGGGCACTGTTGGGACTGCACTGATAATCAGGACACTAATAATCAGTGCCCTGATTATCAGTGTACATGTCCCTTTTATAGAAGCTGGTTATCAGCTCTTTTCTCCTCTCCTCATATTGTCAGCATGAGGAAAGAAATGCCGATAACTGGATTCTATTTACATCCGTGATCAGCTGTGATTGGACACAGCTGACCACTTGGTACAGAGCCACTGATTGGCTCTTTACCTCAATCTGTGTGCAGCAGTGTCCTCCAGACACATCACAGAGCGCGTTGCCCGCACCCCGCACTGGGCGCGTAGCGGGCGCAATCACAGGAGACTGTCATATGATGGCCTCCCAGAATTAGCCGGCCACACTGTAGCTGTCCTTCGGCTATAACACAGTCAGCAAGTGATTAAACAGTATAGCCTCAGGCAAAGTCTTCATCACTTCCAGGAGTATCTAATCCTTGCATCCCCCAGAGCGCTCAGTGCAGCCCCTACAACATTACTGAGCCCTGTAGAGTCATTGGAGCAATTGTAAGAAACCATAGTGCATCGTGGGGGATGCAGACATTCAACACTGCTGAATTCTAAAGACTTTGCCAAAGACTATACAACTCGAAGATAGCGTAAGTATTCAGTAACTTTTGTGGCAGGAGCTATGCTTTGGAATTTTTTTTGTCAAGCAGAGTCGCTCTAAAGAATATGTTAACCCTGCATTTCATATTCCTGATATGTGCCTGTTGTACCATGTACTTGTATGAAAAATTATCATGTTCTCTTTGTATTGCTTCCTTTGTGTGAAGTACCTGGTGTTACTGCCAGTCCCTCTGCTGTCCTATTAAAAACTGACCACACTAAGCATGAGAGCACAGCGTGGTCAGTTTTCTGGCTGTGCTGAGAACTCAGCCAGCTTTTCTCCGATGATTAGACTTGTCCTGACAGCCATTCACTGGGTAGTTCAGTGTACTGCTGTTTCTCCTCCAGGTCTCTAAGCTCTTTATGCAACTGAGAACAGAGGGAATGTGATCACTTATAAAAAAAGGGAAACAAAGGTATTTATAATGTTCTTTATATGTATACACAAATGTTTTGCCTTTCATTTCTATTTTAAACTGAATGGGTTGTTTTACAAGTTGAGGGTTCATATATATACGTTAAACTTTAAGCGGTTCTCCAGCTCCTGACTTTTAATAGACAGACACTCACCTGTGCCGGGATCCAGGGATGCGCTCACCCAAAAGGGCACTGGGAACTACACCCCCCCCCCCCAGATCACCTAGGCAATCTGAGCAAAAGGTGGTCAAAACCAGGTACCCGCTCCCCCCCACGGAAGAAAAAGTGTGCCAAATTTTAAAGAGGGGGGTGGCCTTAAAGCGGAACTTCCCCTTTTGGGTGGAGTTCTGTTTCACTTTAGGCTGGGTATACACAGGTTTTTTTTTTTATTTAACCAGCAGGTTGAATTAATTAAAAAAAAAAAAACCTGACAGATCCCCTTATTAACACAAGCAATGTATTCTGATAGGGGGGCTCCCCCCCACCCTCACACCCCCCACCCGCCAGAATACACTGACCAGTTGATCGAATGCTGATTTTCCAGCAGGACTGTTTGTCAGTAGCCAGTCGTTGGACCAGCTTCACTCTGTTGAACAGACAACTGTACATAAGGACTGAAAGTGGGCCGGTTCCTGCTGAACCAGCCGATTTTCGCCCCCCGTGTACCTGGCTTAAAAGAGATTCGGTCTCGGAGTTTAAGAATATGAAAATGTAGATTCCTGGCATCGGTTTACTGATTTCTACATTTGATTTCTAGTTGGTTGGTTGGTTTAATTTGATACTAGTTTCTTGTGGGGAAAAGTAATCAGCTTGTTGTATAGGTATAAAAATAAAAAGTTAACATGCTATTGTTTACATTTTTTCCTCTTAGGGTATTCAGCTCATAACTGGAATGTTTCATTGTCCACAGATGACCACCTGGCCACGCAAGAAGCACCCACACTCCATGCACATGGCCATGGCATATCACACCTGCATGTACACTGTTTGTGGAGACATACATAAACTGTGTGTACTGCATGTATGACACAAGACAACTCCTCCACACCTGTATAGCAATGTGGAGAGTCACATATACCGATATGCTTTATCTTCTCATATAAAGCCTCCCTTACAAGATGGATTTTGTAACATCAGAGGCAAAGTTAATCTTTTTTTATTGGACTGAGCACCGATCTGCCTGCTTTCCTGTGCTGTCTTTGTCCTGTGCTTATAACAATATATAAATATGTGTAAGAGGGACATATATATCAGGATATATATTCCATTGTAATTATGGGGATTTCAGTTGTTTTTAGGTATAAACACACTGACATGGTTTTGCTTGAAATTAATCAGCGGCATAATGAGATGCAAAAAACAAAAAAAAAGAAAAATCAAAAGAAAAAACACTATTCTCTGGTGCATGAAACTTGTCATTTTACTCAGGCCATGCTTTGCTTTGTTTGGACTGAAATATGTCCATTTATTTAATGAGATTCAATGGTTACCTTTTATGCAAGAAGATAGGATGGCTATGGCTCTTCAGTCCACACTGATTAACCTTAGGCCCCCATGTGCCATTTACACTAGTGGAAAGATATGTACAAGTTCTATATCTATGTCCAAGTCTAGTAGAAGATCATTCTGCAACCCCTAATGTCCAATCACTTTCACTGAAAGTAACATTGATGTTTTGGAAATAACGGGGGGATTGCCGACATAAATATAGGGCTTTAAATTCACCTAAATGTGGCAAAGACCTAGTCTGTATCCTGGAAGATTCTGCTTAGCAAAATGGATGGAATTTGGTGATGATCTGGGGACCAAGAACTTATTCTAGAACTAGATTTGTCTTTTTGATCCACAGGTTTGTATCCCAGCAATAGACTGCAGAAAACGTCTACTACAATAAGTGAAACGCAGTGCTTGGGGGTTTGTAGTAATGTCACACCAATGTACGATTGTGGTGTTTGCAGAGTGCCTTGGCCATACCTTAGAACCATTTTGCGACTTAAAGGGGATTTCCACAAAACCAGAATATCCCTTGCCTATTTAAGATTCCTCTGTTTACAAACCTTTGATATGGCTTTCTATCAGGGTTTTAACTGTGGATTTCCTTATAGATAAATGTTCCTGAGGTTACATGAATCAGTTCATACCTACTTCATGAGAGGGGATCTGCTAAGAGTCAAGATTTGAAGCATGTACTTAAAAGATACAGCAGCAATTTCAGAACCAAGTTTAGGAGACCATTTCTGAAAGTTAAAAATGTTTTATAGTTATATAGCATAAAACAAAATGGAATCTTCACTAATAGCATCAAACCCTACAACATTTACAAGAGTAATTGAAATGGTTGCCGCAGTGGTCTCTTACCAGATAGAATACGTGTGTTTTTTTGATGTATCACTATATGTTTATTCAAAAATGACTATATACAGTCATGGTGGGGGGAATTGAGGAAGATGGTTTGCAAAATATCAATATATCTATTGTACTAATTGAAACAAAAAATCACAACAAATATCTTTACATCTAATTTACTTTAAATATAGTAATATACCCTGTATGATTATTTTTAACTCTACTTAGAAAGTGGCAAATGTGTATGTATTTTTTACAGTTTGACAGTCATCAGAAATACTGATTGTGCTTAAAGGACCACTAAACTAATGCAAGTTTACTAAATGAAAATCCCTTATTCTCATGTTGAGTCTCTATTTAGTAAACCATTGATCAAAGAGTAAGAGTCCTTCACTTCTGTATACTAGTTTGGATTCTGCAGCTCACTAAATAGAGAAGTGGGAGAGTCAGCATGACCTGCAACAGAAGGACTCAGGAATGACAGTAAATGCCTCTTATAATAAGTTCAGTTTGGTATTTTGACACCGGGGCGATTTACTAAATTGCATAGTTACACTTGGTATGGGTAACCACACAGAAATAGAAATTTTTATAGTAATGCAGGCATACACAAATGAAAATGACATTATTTAACATAATATTTTCTTCTTCAAAAATCCTTTATTTCTTACTTGCAAGTCAAAGTGCCAGATCAGTTCCCTTCTCTACCGTGAAGTGTCGAATGCTCTATCTATACTTTTCTAGATGTTCCTGTTAAGTTACAATAAGAGGCTGTTCCTATTCCTACCTCTTGAGTATGATGAGCCACAGAATCAGCAGACTCTCATCATAAATAGTTTAGCTTGCCTTCCCTGCCACCAATTATGCACAGGTATTTATAACAAAAAAAATGGCATAGCTATTCGTCTAGCAAAACGACTGTTACATTTGTGAAAATGGGACAAAAATCAAATGTTCTCCTGTTTTCTTTATGAGTTTATTGCTATTCATTCATAAGAAATATAGTGGTTCTGTAAAATACTGCATTACGGCCACTAGATGGAGATAAGGATTACAGGAAATAAATACTTATTTCCTATGATTCTTAGCTCCATCTGGTATCCATACCATGGTACAGTATATTCCAAAACCACATAACATTCCATTTTGGCCAATTTACACAGAACAAATGCACCAGTGCTTTTGCTTGACAAATAGATATGCATTTTTATATAAAAAGTCAAAGTACTGAAGTTGGCTATTCGGCAGTGACGTTCTTAACACCCAGTCTATCTTTCAAGAGCCCAATTCATAGAAAATGGTAGAGCAAAGACACAGAGAGCTTGCAAGCAAGAGATAAAGAAAAAAAATGTTTCAAGAAACAGATCATATCCAAAGTAACACTGATCAAAAGTACCCAAATAATACCCCAATACTCCTGGATACTCAGCAACAGCAGCACTGACTTATGGCTGGACTACAGGCAGATATAAAAACACAATTTGAATGTAGTTATGTGTGGTAAAATCATCATCAAATGTATTTTTAAATACCTGGCACTGGATGGTGGCACTGGATGGTGGCAGGAGTCAGATAAGCGAAGCTTCCACTTTTGGGTGGAATTCTGCTTTAAAGTACTGAAGTAGGTGTCAGCATGACAGCCAGCATTTAAAGAAGAAATGCCCAGAAGCCTCCACGTTCCTCCAATGACATTTAATTTAAACTGAGATACAGTCGTGTCCAGCTGCACATCAGTTCAGCCCTACTGCATTCCATAGGCAATCAGTCTAACACTGGTTGCTTTCTGACAAATTTAGAGAATAGAATGAGTTAAAATAAAACTATAGGCCAAAACGTTTTATTTTTGGATAGGGTGTGAGAGAGTTATAGGCCCTGTCAGATTTTATTTTGGCATATGTGTCCTAGTGTGTAGATTCACCTTCACTTCCTGTCCTATAGCTAAACAGGAAGTGAGAGGAAATCCCTGCAAAATAAGGGAATCCATTCCTGGTCATCTGAACTTGTGTCTTCATTGGAAGATTTTCCCTCTATTACTTTTTTGAGAACAACCCCAATATTTGGGATTTTCCTTTACTTTCACTTTCAATGATAATGGTAAACAAGACAAATAGAGAGGGTGAATCTTCCTAACGGGGGCACAGACAGCAATAATTACCTAATAGGGGTTCTAATTCCTCTCCACTCTGTCCAAAAAATGTTGTGCCTTTAGTTATACTTTGTGTTGACCTCAACAGTAAAATGATGCGCCTTCACTTTTTAATCAGTAGATTGGAAGAAGGTCCTTATTCAAACTGCATAGCTCCCAACTGTCCCTGATTTCGAGGGACTGTCCCTGATTTGGAGCAATGTCTCTCTGTCCCTCTTTCCTCCTCATCTGTCCCTCATTTTGGTCTGATCCATATAGTTGTATATAAAATTCACTTTTTATCTTTCAAAAAGTGTTTGCCAGTGCTAAACCTTTCATCTAATTTCTAAATTGCTGCATTTATAGATTTTAAAAGCCAATACAAAGGAATAGTAGTGGTAAAAAAAAAGCACTTGTGGATTTAATTAACCTTTTTTTGGTTAATTCTCCTTTAAGGGGGCATGGCAGGGGCCGTGTCCTATGCCTACATATGTTTGTTAGTAGGTGTCCCTCATTCCCATCTCAAAATGTTGGGAGGTATGAAACTGTACTGCAGCGGAGAAAAGTGAGGTCAGGGGCAGGTTATGCTGTATAACAAGGGTGTCTGAATCACAAGAATGGCTGAACAGATTTAGAAATCTTTTGGTAGACTGGGTACCTTACCTGTGTGAATTTCAACTTTAGCTGCATGCCTGGAGTTCAGCTTTCATATTTCAAAAGGATTTCTTCTTTTGTAAAAGTTCCACATAATTGTTATAATATTATGAAGCAGCATCATTTGTAACAGAATTATTTTCAGGCTCCATGCACACTGGGCTTAAAAACGTCTGTTCTCTCGGGAGTAAAAAACGCTCATATAGAACATTTTTTGTACAAAGTTTAGACGAATTTAGGAGAGCTTTACGTTTTTTCTGCCTCCAAGCTCCAATCAGAAACACAAACCAGAAGGGTTTTTATTTCTGCCTCTTTTACAACCTCTCCTGAAGATTTAACTTGACAGATAGTAACCCACGTTTAAAATGTCCGTTTTGCCGCATTTACATGCCACGTTTAGCCGCGCTTTGCCGCGTTTGCATTTAGAAGCATGTGAAAAAATTTTTTTTTTCAAAATAGCCCAAAATGAAAAACGTCTGTAAACAAAACGCGTTTGGCATTTGAAATGCCTCTAAACACAGCTTCTGAACGCATTTTTTTTGTTCCAAAAAAAGCCTCTAAACGCAGCTGCCTAGAAACGACTATAAAAGCAGCTAAGCACGGCTAAATGCACGTAAACGTGGCTAAACAGCTGTTTTTAGATGCCGGTTTCTAGCTGTCAAGTTAAATTGTTCAGGAGAGGTTGAAAAACGTCCTGTGTACATGAAGCCTAAACGTTAAACTCAAAATATGCCTCTTAATGTCCTAATGTGCATGGACACATAGGATAACATTGAGTTGCTTCTGCAGGCAAAACAAAACTCCTGTAGAAGCAACGTTTTTTAAGCCAGTGTGCATGGAGCCTAAGAAATTCTTGGGAAGTTTTTTTTTTTTTAAACATGTGAATAAAATAGTACATAATCACCAGAAAAATGGCAATTGTTTAATAAAATAAACAAATAAGAAGAGAAAGTGTTTTTTAGTGAATGTTATAAATTATTCTTTAAGCATACTGACATTTTATATAATTTCTTGCATACATGACACACTATTAAACACTTTCTAATAATTTCCAGCATGCATGGTTGTCGCATGCATGAAGCCTGTGTATTCCTGACTAATCCAGGAATTGTGACACTTTTCTGAGCCATTAAGAAGTATGTTTAATCTGATTGCTCCTGTTACTCAGGTCTATTGACAACATGGGCTAATCAGGCTAATCACAACATAGCTGAAGAACAACATTCAGAAAGCTGAAGCTCCTGTATAGATCTTGCTACCTTTTGACTACAAGTGGTAAGTTTAGGGCATAGATCAATAAAATATATACAAGAACACAATTCTTGGAATTCATAAAGACTGGTGCAGGCAGATTTTCCAAAAGTGTCTCTCATGCATTCTAAAAGTGGTGCACAATGCACCAAAATCATGTACTTGTCTAAAACATGCACTTGAAACCAAATGTGTTGCAAATGGTTCATGAAGTTGGCGCAATACATTAACAAAAGTGAGTAACACCAGAAAAGTGGCACAGCAGATTTATTGAATTCCCCCCAATATATTCTCTTAAAGCAAACTCAGATTTTTTTAGATCTTCATTTCTCCTTTGCACCATTTCCTACATTGTTATGTTGTCCCTATAATTTACATACAAATAATAATTTGAATTTGGCTATTTCATATGATAGAATGTTTGAGAGATAGCTCAACTCTATATGTAGCTGACAATTAAATTGTGCCTTGGGGGCAAAGAAAGATAGGTTATTGCAGTCAGTGCTTGCACAGGGCTCAGAATTCTTCTTGTCTGCCATGTGCCAGTACTGGGCAAATCACCAGGCACTGACACTACCACAAGCCTAGTTTAAAGAGAATCAGATTGTACTGGTTTCCCACAGGAGTCAAGCCCCCATTGTGTCCTTACTGTTGTAAGGGGCTTGCTTGATGATCTCCTTACATCTTTACAAGGCAAGTATCAGACTGTGTGTTAGCCACATATCTCTATACACAATCCACTTGAGGTCACGGAATATCATCCTCTGTGTCTCCAAGTTCATTCATAAATGAACATTTGTAAAGACTCCCCATGCTGCTGACAATGGTTGCTTGGCTTTTAACCAAGGTCTCAGTCCAGCATCCTACTCAATTTCAACCACACTGAAGACATCTAGAACAGTCAGGGCTGCTGTTAGAAATCATTGGGCCCCCGTACAGTCTTCCTGATTGGGCCCCCGCCCCCACTTGGTCTTTATGGGCTAGTTCACACTATTCCTCTCTGAAGAGTGATCTGGACATCATGATCAGAACATTTGGCAGACTGTGAAGAGGTGTTGCATCACATCTTCGCCACCTCTTTTTAACCACTTAAAAACCCAGACAGCAGTTGAATTCCGACGTGTTTCATCACTTCGGACTTAGTCACAGTGTCGAAGTCCGAAGTGACAAAACGCGTCAGAACGTGGCTACACGGCAACACTGAGATGGTGACTCCATGTGTACGAAGGAAGCTATGAGGAGATTGCAACACTGAGTCACCTGGCATGTTTGGAATTTTAACAAGGCGATTTTGAATCTTTTATGATCTAAGTGGATTTCCTTTAATAAACTGATTACCTTAAGGTGTTTTTACAATATTAGTGGCTCTGTCTCAATTTCTATCCCCACATGTGGAGAGTGTCTTTTTAATCCAGATGGAGATTGGCGTGTAAAGGCGGCTCTTCAATAACATCTAATAAGGCGATATTTGCCAGACACGAGAGTAAATGGCAACAGCATCTGGTGAGCTTTATTCTTAAGGGAGTGGAATTGGCACACATCACTGAAGGATTTTGGTGGATCAATGAGATTTTATTTCACTATTCACCTATTTCACCTGCTGAGGGAGCGGAGGTACAAAGAATTACACCGCAAGGGAAGACATAGCATAGGCAGTGGGCGGCCAGCCGGGACTATAACATGCAGCGAGACATGTGGCCGGACTTCATGTACCTACGCCCAAAAATGAAAAAAAGTTCCACCTCTGCTCTTACCTCCTGGGCCCCTCTACTGACCTGATGGGGCCCAGGGAAATGCAATTCAAGCCATGTGTAGCAAGTAGGAGGGAGGGTGGTTCTAGTAAAATTAATATATTCCATTTAGGCAGGAATGAACCATAAAGCTGCACGGGCCCCCCTGTTTTCCTGATGGTGCTTGGGCCCAGTACAACAGGGCTGGCTGTACTGCCTTATCAGCGGCCCTGAGAGCAGTGTTTCTCAACTCCAGTCCTCCAGTCCAACAGAAACACTGATCTAGTGAGCTAACTAAATAATTATTTAACTCTTTTCCATGATAAATAAATGTATTAAGAGATTAACAAAACAGTGGATATAAAAACGAAAAGGTGAAAATATATTGGGCAACATTTCCAAGACACATTGAAGACTTCATGTCCCATGTTATGCCTAAAATTTTAGGTGATGTAGAGCATTGAGCTGCACATAAAAGTTATGGAAAGGTTACAAATCTCATTTTCTGTACAGATGTGAGAATCTTTACATACATAGCTGTGAATGTTATTAGCAGTTTCTTCACATAATGAGACTTCTGTAACTTTTTTTATTTTAGATATAGTGGTCCTTTAAGTACAAGGATTGAGGGTGGTACAAACAATTCAAGATAATAGACTAAACACCAATTCTTATACTGCTATACTATGCAAAAAAAGTGTGTATGAATTGCAGACAACAGATCGTTCTACTTCCTTAGCCTAAAACATGAGATAAGTGTTTCACTCATCTTCATAAATCTATATTTATATCAATTAATTTCTTATGAATCTAATGGATCTGCATTTGACAAAAGCATTGAAACTTACAGAAAAAAATATATAAATGTGCTTGGTCATCTATTCATATTCTTTGTTTCCTCAATCGATGGTAAAACATTTAGGGGTATACATAATGCCAAAATTGTGACATTTGTGAAAGTGGATGAGGTGATCAGTTAAAAAGTTAAAGTCAGTAAAAAGATAAGAAAAAACTCTCTGATAAAGCAAAACGTCTGCAATTTTACATGGGTGTTAATGGCCATTCTTCATCGTTAGCAGGACTAGTGTGTTACACCTCTACTTTGACTGTAGTCTAAGCATGCACCCTTTGTATAGTCCCAAGCTAACAGTGGTATGGATCAGCATTGCATATGTTTGTTTGAAAAAGATCTACTATGAAAATAAAAGAGCTTTAACTCATTCTTTGTTATCCTTTTTTTATTTCTATTTTTAAAATCGAAAAATAATGGAATAAAATAAACTCTTCATGCCTTTAAATAATACTGACTCTTCAAAAAAGTGATTGAACATAGATCTTCAATAATACAGACTCTTCAGAAAGTGATTAAAAGTGATTTGTCTTAAAAAAAGTGATTGAACATAAAGTTCTTCAGTAATACTGACTCTTCAGAAAGTGATTAAAAGTGATTTTTCTTAAAAAAGTGATTGAAAGTGATGTATCTTTAATTATATAGACACTTCAAAAAAGTGATTGGGCATACAGTGTATGTTTATAAAGCAATAAATGAGACATTCACCAAACATTTACTGGTAGTGAATCATTCACTGTATAATAAAATGCATTCAGCAGGAGGATTCACTTGCGATGTATTTTTGGTAAATGTCACATTGACTGATTTATAAATATGCCCAATAATGTTGGGTTTGTGCAATTTATCTGCCTCTACCTTTTTACCATAAAAAATGCCTTTAAAATCTGCAGATCTCAGGGAAATCCTACTAAACTTAATTATATCTAGTCATGGTACATTGTCCTGATTTGCAAGTTGTAGATATAATAATAATAATTAAGAGAATAAAGAATATATTATACTTATCATATTTGACACCCAGAGCAGATTCATGCAAATCATAGCGCCTCTGTACATTGCTAGTCAGTAGGTGAAGGGCCCTCTTATATTGGAGATCAGTGGAATGGCCCCTTTACAATGGTTCTCAGTTAAAGAAGGGCCGCCTTAAATTCATGTTCAGTAGGAAAGGGCCCCCATTAAATTGGTGGTTGGTAGAATAAGGGCCCATTCACCCTGGTAGCCAGCAGAAGATGGTCCCCCTTACACTGGTGGTCTGTGGGTTCGTTTTTGAATTTTGGTTCGATAGCAGCCTAAATCCAACCCCTAACTTTAACCTAAACCACATATATAAAAACAAGGCCCACGGGCCGAATCCAGCCCTCCAAGCCTTGTCATGTGGCCCTCGCACCCAGTTTTGCAGCTGGTACGTGGTGGAACTCCATTCTGCCACTTATGGCTCTCACCCTTTACTCCCTGAGGTCACTTGTAAAAACAGAAGCCTTCTGTGTTTACAAGGAACAGCTTTGCTCTCAGCGAGACAGCAATGCTTTTAGCTGCTCCTGGAACTAATATATCCCTGCAGACACTCATGGGGGGACAGATCTCCAGAATCGGAGATAGAGAACAATCTCCCTGGAAGGTGAGGCAGAGCCACCTACACAGGAAGGTACTAGGACCAGGCAAGGTAGGAGAGACAGATGCGAGGAAGCTTTTGGGGTGGGTTGGGGTGGTGAATTGTGCATCGCGCACTCTTGAACCCTGCACTCTGAACATAGTACACCCCTGAACTCTATGTAATGCACTTCTGAAACCTGCACTCTGTACATAGCGCACCCCTGAACTGAACTCTGTGCATAGCGCACTCCTGAACTTTGTACTCTGTACATAACACACCCCTAAACCCTGCACTCTGTACGTAGCACACCCCAGATACAACCGGCCCTTTCAGGGCAACCATACTGCTGATGTGGCCCGCAATGAAATTGAGTTTGACACCCCTGACCTAAACTTTACGTAACTATTAAACTCACCCTAAAATTTAAAGGCTTATGAAGACAAACATCATTTTTTTCTGTGTTTGATGCATGCTAGAAGCGCATATCAAACAGCCATTTATTTTAATGGTGTGCCGAGGCTGCATTTGTACTTCTTTCAGTTACTTTGACATGCATTGCAAGGACAGCAGGCAATACCTATAATACTACATAATGGAAAAAGTATTAATTAAAATGGCACTGGAGTTATAGTGGGCTATGTTTGAAGGTGCTGGAAAGATTATCAAGTTGACTAACCCTTGGACAGAAAAGGCTTCATGGGCAAAATGTGCAGAATAATGTCTAGGGGTACCAACTGGGGGGAAAGACTGCAATCGTGACAGCACACTTGACACCAGAAGGCCAAATTCGAAGTGTTATCCCCCAATTAACTTTTAGGTAAGTAAAAAGCTTTACATGTTCATTTTACATGGATCAGATCTCCTTTAAAGCAGAACTCAAGCAACAATTGTGAGAAAGGGTAACAGCTTCCTATATAACTATACTACAGGTTGTTTTTTTTAACAGCTATACTGCTATTAGTAAAGTTATTATATTATTTTTTATATTCTTTTTAAATAACAAACATGTTATACTTACTTGCAATTATTTTGCACTAAGCAGCCCTGATCCTCCTCTTCTCAGGTCCCCCGTCATCACTCCTGGCTTCTTCCCCACCGCTGAGTGCCCCGATATCAAGCCACTTGCTATGGGGCACTCTTGAGTGCTCGCTCCTGAGCCACGCTCTGTGTTTCCATAAGGCACATGGAGCAGGGCTCGGTCCCGGCCTCCTTGTCACTGGTTCTGATCAACTGCAGCAGGAGCTGCTGCTGCCTCTGAGGCAATGAGGTGAAGAGAGCGGAGAGACCCTTGACTCCCATGCACATCGCTGTGTCAAGACTTAGGTATGTATTTAAGGAAGGCTGCAGCAGAAGGTTTTTTACCTTACTGCATAGAATGTAGTAAGGTAAAAAACCTTCTGCCTTTACAATTAGTTTAAGCCAATTTTTCTTTATTTAAAATTCTTACAAACAACAAACATAAAATACATAATAGTATACATATATAAATATATGCATATTTGCACAACAAAAGAGAAAATAATTTAAACACAGCACATTTTGCTCTCAAACAAAACATGACTTTAGGGCAAAATTGCATGAATTAACATATCATTACTGGGGGAAAATAAACCTTAATAAGCATCATATCATAACACCAGATATGAACCTGCGAGGTCAAGAAACAAACCCACACCAGTCATGCATGCAGCCCTTCTTCAAAAAGAACAACACCACCAACAAAATCAAACGAAGTGAAAAGAACAGCATACAAAGAAAAGTTACTTATCCAGAGATGGCCAGTTCACCAAAAGAAGTTCTGATATTCCTCCAAGCCCTTATCCAGACAGCCATAGGTTCCCTGCTCCTCTCAAATCTTCCCAATCTCACACAGAATGCCGTGCACCGCCTCAACAGGGAAGAACTTCTGCCACGGGGAAATCTGGCACTGTGCATTCCACTTAAAGTAACAGACAACTACACTAACTAAAAAAAGTGTATACAATAAAAAACCCAGCAAGTCAATAATGCTCCATACATCCATTCTGCATAACTCATGTGATAAAGGAAGGGAATGCCTAGAAATCTCGCCACCCTTTTATATACCTCCATGTTAAAGGGACACTAAAGCAAGAAGTAATACATAGACTCCATTTTATCAACACACTTCGCTCTAGGACAGTCTCAATCATCCACAGGGTGATGCTTCAGGTTCCTCCTTAGACAGAGCCTTCCATGGAAAGTGAGTCAGGCTAAACCCAAAAACATCAAAGGGATTCTCTTCACGGGAGGGGTGGCAGAATCCAAAATACTCTTCTCCAGGAGCTTCCCGGGGAGGGACCTGATATCCTGCGTTGTTATCTGCTCCCGCTGCGGTATTTTCAACACATGGGACAACATAAGCTGCAAGCCTGCCATGTCTGACTATCAGATTTTTCAATGGTCCACTATTTCCAACCATGGCAGAACAGGCCTAAACCAAGATTGAAGAATACCTATCCCTCACAGCAGGGTCTCTGCTAATATAGTAGCATGATTTTACTTTAACCCCTTGCTGATATACGTCGGCAGAAGGGCACGTACAGGAATATTAATGTACCTATACGTTGCCCTTTAAGACGTGTCATTGTAGGCGCGCGTGCCCACCTCGTGCTCCGTGAGTATGATTGCGGGACTCGATGTCTGCGGGGATACCCGCGATCGTCTCACGGAGAGAAAGTACGGGGAAATGCTGATGTAAACAAGCATTTCCCCAATCTGCCTAGTGACATTGATCACAGCTCCCTGTTATCAGGAGTGGTGATCAATGTTATGTCACACTTAACCCCTGCAGTGCCCCCTAGTGGTTAACCCCTTCACTGCCAGTCACATTTACACAGTAAAGTGCATTTTTATCGTATAATCGTATAAATGAGAATGGTCCCAAAATAGTGCCAAAAGTGTCCGATCTGTCCGCCATAATGACGCAGTCATGATAAAAATCGCAGGAAAAAAACGTCAATTTTGTTTGGGAGCCACGTCGCACAACCGCGCAATTGTCAGTTAAAGCCATGCAGTGCCGAATCGCAAAAAACGCTCTGGTCTTTGGGCAGCCAAATGGTCTAGGGCTGAAGTGGTTAAAAATAGCAAAAAAAGGAAGAATATCAGTTCAACCATTCCTAGGTCACCCTCAGGTGACAGGTACGTTTCCGTACATTCTGGTTGATAAGGTTCAGCTTGATTCCCGGTTACAGCTGAAAAAAAAAGCTATAGACATAGACACAGAGAGAGACTAGTAGGAAACAGATGAAGCTGACATAAAAAAGATTGTGATCAGGTCGGTCTTGATCAAGTCAACTCTCTCTCAAGGGAAAGGCCTTCATCTCTTTCAGTTTGCCACTTTGGTATTTGCATCCACCAACCTGCTTTCCCAATTTACCATAGTCATCAGGACCAAATTTGATGCCAAACCTTTTAATTCACTCCTGGGGCTCTGGTAAGGCATCCAGAAGGTTGAAGCTTTCACCCCCATCACCCATCAAATTTCACTCTTTTCTTAGCTGAGTTCAAAGCCAGAAGTCTCCATGTACTGCTCTATCACCAAGACCACATCCTGCGTCTCCTCTGTACCAGAGATAATAAGAGCCACATCATTGACATAGGCCACAATCCTCAAAGGCAGCTCACCAGTGATGCCTAAAAGCACTCTACACAGTGATCTACCCTTTATACTTCTTAGGATGAGGTCAGTTCCAATTACATATAGCAGAGGGCTCAAAGAACAGTTCTCAATCACTGAAGGTTTGTTACCTTTTCACAGAAGAATCACAGCAGATTGCCTCATGAATGGAGGCAGTGAACCCACTTCTAGACAGTTTGTCAGGGCCTGGGTCTAAACCTGCAACCTCTACTGTGTCAGGTGGTGTCTCTTGTTGCTGGGCCACCTGGGATGCTGGACAGCTCCCTGGAAAATTCCTTGAATGATCTTGCCTTGAAACTTGTTTCTCTTGAACCCTTTGTTCCTCCCATGAACTATTTTAGCCATGCCTTTGCACTTCAAGTTTGGCAGAATATTGTGCTCTCTCCAGTCAATATCTTGCTCTTGTCACTCCTGCTATTGTCCATATCTCTGCTACCACTCATTACCGACCTTTGGCTTGTTCCTCGACTACGCTTCTGCTTGATCCCAATCTGCAACCGCTTGCTACTGACTTTTGGCTTGTTTGCTGACTCCACTTCTGTTTCATCCCTACCTGCTATATCTGCGACTGGACCCTGGCTTGCTCACCACCTGGTGGGGCAACCCTGAGGTCCGCAACCTGGTAATAACATGGAGCAAAATCATCTGTACCATCAGGAGTTCTGGTGAACAACTCCACAGCTCGGGTGAACCCATGTCATCTGACAATGGTGACCTGTTGCTGTACTTACACAGCTGGTCGGTAGGAGCCTCTCAACTGCTATAGCTACGGGTCTCCAAGCCTGACCGTGACTTAGCTGTTAAAAACTCAGCTAAAAAGGGAACCAGAATAGACTTGGAACAAATGTAAAATTCAGCTGTCAATCCATTTTTGGTAGCCAGTTCCCCTAGCACAAATTACCTCATCTGCTGAAATTTCTTCTGTCAGATCCATCAAAGGTAATAGACCATTTCCCAATCCTGGAGTAGAATCCAGAAAGGTTTTCATCCTGCCCTACTAAGATCCTTTCTTCCCAGAAGGTCAACATGAAATGACCTGAAGAGCTAAAGAGTTCCCAGACCCAGACTCTACCAGGTAGCCTGTACTATCTTTAAGAGCCCTTTCACACTGGGGTGGTTTGCAGGCGTTATTGCGCTAAAAATAGCGCCTGCAAACCGACCCAAAACAGCCGCTGCTGTTTGTTCAGTGTGAAAGCCCGAGGGTGTATTCACCGCTCCTTCACCGCTCCTGCCCATTGAAATCGATGTGGCAGCGCGGCTATACCGCGGCAATACCGCGGCTATAGCCGCGCTATACGAGCGGTTTTAACCCTTTTTCAGCCGCCACCGGGGGTTAAAACCGCACCGCTAGCGGCCGAATACCGCTGGTAAAGCGGTTTTAGCGCTGTTTTACCGCCGACGCCCCCTACCGCCCCAGTGTGAAAGCAGCCTTAAGCATATGACTGCTAAACCTTGCTTACAGTTCTGTAGGGGTCAGGCAAGTGATATATTTTCTCCCCATAATCCCTCTCCAGAAGAGGCATGCTGGTTGTATTGACACCTTCTAAGTAGAAGTTTCACCTTAGAGATACCCCTAAATCTCCTTCATACAAGACAAGACTATCAAGCATCCTCTGCAAATGCTGGTAGGCAATAGACTTATCAAGCTGCTCCTACTCCCACCACTCTGTCTTACTGCTGCCAAAGTGCAGAATAGTAACCTGTGCCTGAAAAAAATCCTTAAAGCATTGTCTTACCCCTACATCTTTCAGGAGAGTCGAATTATGCTTCCAAATACCATTTCCCTTGGGTGGAATGTCTGAGGAATTCAAAGTCACATATAGTATGCAGTGCCCAGAGAATTCCACTATTCGTTCCTTAAAAAAACCCTATCTATCCTATTTTGACTTTTCCCTTTCTGGAATATGGATGGCATTTAGCCATATGGTCATATATGGGCAATGATGTTACCACTATCAGCTAATGGTACTTTTTTGGTAGTGAGATTTTTTTTTCAATTAAGGACATATCAAATGTTTGAGTGTATTTATTTCCAAGTACTTTCTAGTTTTTGTTTTTTTTGTGAATGCTTAGGTATACTATGTACCCCTTACTCATTCATGTAGGGGGAGTATAATATTATTAATATTAAAGCCCCTTGACCCACAGACCCCCATAACCACCAATCAGGGTTGTGAGAAAGAGGTCCTTGTCCTCATCAACATGGGTGTACCTTATGCTAAGGGCATGTGGCCTGGTATGGTTCAGGAGGCAGGGGTGTATGCTCACTTTCCCCCCTTTCCTGGCAAGCCAGGCTGATTGTTCAAACTAAGGGCCTAGTATAAATTTTTATGGGGACCTCATGCATATTTTAATTTTTTTACATGGGGATACTTCTTAAAATCCACACCAGACTTAGAGGTTCTGATATGGATTTCCTGGGTAACCTCACAAAAAAACCCTTAAAATCCATACCAGACTCAACTGGTATGGTACCAGACTCAACTGGAAAGTGTAAAACCCGGTGCAGTTCTTCATGGAAACCAATCAGCTTCCAGTTTTTTTTTTGTCAAAGCTTAATCGAACAAGCTGAAATTAGAAGCTGATTGGCTACCATGCACAGCTGCCCCAGATTTTGCACTCCCCATTTGTAGTAAATCAACCCCAAAGGGTCTGATATGCAATATGGGGGGAACGCTACACAGTTTTTCATTCTTGCTGTAGGTAGGTGTTACAGAACAGAAAATGGCCGTTTCAAAGAAAAACAGCACACAAACCCTCCAAAATACATAGCAGACCCTTGGAGGGGGTCTGTTTGCTTTAAAAAAAAAAAAAAAACAGGAATTAAATTTAATTATCTGTAATTATATCAACCCCAAAGGGTCTGATATGCAATATGGGGGAACATTACAATTTTTGTTTTCGTCCTTGCTGTAGGATGTGTTACAGAACAGAAAAAAATACTATTTCAAAGAAAAACAGTACACAGACTCCTCCAAAATACATAGCAGATCCTTGGAGGGGGTATATTTGCTTTAAAAGAATAATACTATGTGGAGTGACTGGCGCTTTTCCGCTTTTCTGTGTGTCTTATTCCGGACATGTGATAAAAAAATGGGTAATATAAACCCTAAACCTGTGCACTCTGGATCAATTGTGCATAAATACTATTGTAAAGTGAAATAAACAAAGCATCTGGCTAACACTAACTGCCCTACCACACTAACTGTTACAAACTGACACCAATGCAGTAATCAGAAAAAAAAAAACTGCTTGGTGTCAGTGTGACGGGGGGGGGGGGGGGTGATTAGGGGGTGATCAGGAGAGGATCGGGGGGTAGAGGGGAGTGTAAAGTATGCCTGGCATGTTCTACTGTGTGTGTGTGTTGGTGTAACTCACTCGGATGTCTTCTCTCCTCGGCGCCGGAACGGAAAATACCGAGCCGAGGAGAGATGACATCACTTCCTCTGCCTCTGTGTACTATACAGAGGCAGGGGAAGATTCTCATTGGCTGGGAGCAATCGCGAGGGGGGGGCCACGAATAGATGTTCTCCCCCTCATCTCTGAACGCTCCCAGCCCGATCGGACCCCCGCCCGCGGCAAGCAATCACGTACCAGGTACTTGATTTTGCCTGCCCGTGCCATTCTGCCGCAGTATATCTGCGTTAGGCGGTCGGCAAGTGGTTAATGCTTAAAGTGAAACAATAAAAATGAAATATTTCTTTCAATATTGTTCCTGGGGGGTGTCTATAGTATGCCTGTAAAGTGGCGCATTTTTCCTGTGTTTAGAACAGTACCACAGCAAAATGACATTTCTAAAGGAAAAATTGTCATTCAAAACTGATTGCGGCTGTAATGAATTGTCGGGTCTCAGCAAAAGATAGATACAACTCATTGAGAGCATGGGATCCCCCCAGTCCATTACCAGGCCCTTTGGGTCTAGTGTGAATATTAAAGGGACCCCTGAACCAAAATTTAAACAGAACATTGCGTGGGGGTCCCCCTAAAATCCATACCAGGCCCTTCGGGTCTGATATGGAAATTAAGGGGAACCCTGCGCCATTTTTTTTTTAAATAGCTAAGGGGTCCCCCCAAAAATCCATACCAGACCCTTCAGGTCTGGTATAGATTTTAAGGGAAACAATGCGCCAAAATTTTTTTAAAAATGGCATAGGGGTCCCCCCAAAATCCATACAAGACCCTTATCTGAGCATGCAACTTGGCAGGCCGCAGGAAAAGAGGGGGGAAGAGAGAGCGCCCCCCCTCCTGAACCGTACCAGGCCACATGCCCTCAACATGGGGAGAGTGCTTTGTGGTAGCCCCCCAAAGCACCTTGTCCCCATGTTGATGGGGACAAGGGCCTCATCCCCACAACCCTTGCCCGATGGTTGTGGGGGTCTGCGGGCGCGGGCTTATCAGAATCTGGAAGCCCCCTTTAACAAGGGGACCCCCAGATCCCGGCCTCCCCCCCGTGTGAAATGGTAATGGTGTACAAGTACCCCTACCATTTCACAAAAAAAGTGTCAAAATGTTAAAAAAGACAAGAGACGGCTTGAGACAAGTCCTTTATTAAAAAATAAAAATGTCCCACAATGTCCATTTATCTTCTGCTATCATGTTGCCGACGGACTGAAAAAGAAAAAGAAAAAAAAAAGCTGTGACCAAACCGCCTCCATGGGAGGCTCCCGCCATGTGACGCTTCTTCGTTTGTGACAGTTCTTATTTAACTAAGGGCGGGGCCACCCGGTGATGTAACAGGGTGACTCCGCCCCCTCTGACGCCACAGGGACTTCGGGGGAAGACATGGAGAAATCCCCGTGACATCAGAGGGTGGCGGGGTCACCCGGTTACGTCACCGGGTGGCCCCGCCCTCAGTTATATAAGAACTGTCACAAGCGAAGAAGCGTCACGCGGCAGGAGCCTCCCATGCAGGCAGTTCGGGCGCGGCTTTTTTTTTTCAGTTCGTCGGGCGGCGTGATAGAAGAAGGTGAATGGACATCGTGGAACTTTTTTTTTTATTTTTTTTTTTAAATGAAAGACTTGTCCCAAGCTGTCTCTTGTCTTTTTTAAAATGTTGACACTTTTTTTGTGAAATGGTAGGGGGACTTGTACCCCGTTACCAATTCACTCAGGGGGGGAAAGGCCGCCCCCCCGCCCGCAGAACCCCACAACCACCGGGCAAAGGTTGTGGGGATGAGGCCCTTGTCCCATCAACATGGGGACAAGGTGCTTTGGGGGGCTACCCCAAAGCACCCTCCCCATGTTGAGGGCATGTGGCCTGGTACGGTTCAGTGGGGGGGTGCTCTCTAGTCCCCCCTCCTTTCCTGTGACCTGCAAGGTTGCATGCTCGGATAAGGGTCTGGTATGGATTTTGGGGGGGACCCCCACGCAATTTTTTTTTAAATTTTGGTTCGGGGTTCCCCTTAATATTCATACCAGACCCAAAGGGCCTGGTAATGAACTTGGGGGGGTCCCATGCTCTTTTTTCAATGAGTTTTATCTATATTGCCGAGAACCGACAATTCATTACAGATGCGATCAGTTTTAAACGACAATTTTTCCTTTAGAAATGTCATTTAGCTGTGGTACTGTTCTAAATAGAGGAAAAATGTGCCACTTTACAGGCATACTATAGACACCTCCCAGGCTCAATATTTAAAGGAATATTTCATTTTTACTGTTTCACTTTAAGCATTGAAAAAATCACTGCTCCCGAAAAAAAGGGTGTTTTTAAAAAAAAATGTTGCATTGATACATGTTCCCTGGGGCAGGACCCGGGTCCCCATACACTTTTTATGGCAATAACTTGCATATAAGCCTTTAAAATGAGTACTTTTGATTATTTATGTTTGTACCCCATAGTCTTTAACGCTGTTCATTTGGTCTGCCTAATTTTTTGCCTATTTGCATGTTCTGCTGCGAACCTAACAGGAGGGTGTTTGGCTCATCCCTATTTACTAATAGTATCCTACAATATATTACTGAAAATTTTAAACCAAAAATTAAAATGAAAAATTAATTAATTCTTAGTTTAAACCCCCCACATAAAGAATTACATTTATGGGTCTATCACACTCTAGTGGGATCCACTGGAGATTTACATTAGTTTTATAGTCTCAGAAGGCACTAGATAGTAAAAATGTGCCATCTTGTGGATAAATTTATTAACTACAAACCAGTGTTATATAACAGCCTTTAAAAAATATATTCAAGGTTTCCCTCTACTGAAAAACAGCTGAACATATCCAATGTCTCAAAGGGCTTTACATTTAAAAATATACCATCTAATAATAAATATAAATATACATTTGAAAATATAAGTGAAGTTCTTGTATTCACTACATTATTTAAACAGGAAAAAAGAAAGAGAATTGAGGCAAGGCTGGAACACCATTACAATCAGTAATTAGAAATGTAACAATTCAAATCAATATCTACATTGATACCTGCAGGATGAAGAGTATTTAATTTGAAAAAAATCCATTCCGTCTCGTTTTTTTTACACTATCTGTCTCATATTCCTCCCCCCCCCCCCAGAAGAAGGCTAAACTAGGGTCCCTATTGTGTCCCTATTAATGGGTCCCTATTAATGATTTGATATGCTATGCTTAGGGAACCCTTTTTTTTATATTGTTAAGATGTTCATTTATCCTAATCCTCAATTTTCTAGTTGTGCGCCCCACATACTGGAGCCCACACGGACAGGAAATCAGGTAAGTGACATGGGTGGAATCACATGATATGAATTTGTCTATTTTTTTATTGTTTACCAGTACTATAGGATCTAAAAGCATTTTTTTTTTTTACCTTTAGTTTTTGTTGTCCTGCAAGCTTTACACCTTCTGCAATGGTAATAGCCTGTAGTATCAAGAAAGCTGCAAATCTTTTTAGGAGGGTAATAGATATTTGGTGACATTTTATTTCTCAATGTTGGTTCCCCATTTGATAAATGAATGTAGGTTTTTTGAGGAGAAACCCCGCTAGGGCCTTGTCCCTCAATAAAATAGGCCAATATCTCCTAATAATATGTTCAAAGGAGTTGTAATCCCGATTGAAATTAGTCAAGAAAGCTACATTATTCTTATGTTTATTGGATCTTTTGGGTTTATCTTCAAGTAAACACCATCGATCCATATTTCTTACTAATGCCTGAATGAGTGCTAGTAGATCATCATGGTAACCCTTTTCTCTAAATCTATTCATTAAAAGTTCTGACTGTTGGGCATAGTGTTCTATGTTAACACAATTGCGTCAAATGTGCATAAGTTGTCCCTTGGGGATCGCCCCCAACCGCTTGGGATGGTGACGCCTAGCTGTGGGGATGTACCCATTCCTATCAGTATCCTTGAAGAAAGTTTTGGTAGACATATTTCCATTAGATTTATTAAGTACAAGGTCCAGAAAACTAAGCTGATGTAAATCCCAGATCCCAGTAAATTTTAGCCCATACTTATTAACATTAATTTCTGCAAGGCATCTAGATAAATTTTCCATATTGCCATTAAAGAGAATGACAATGTCAACAATATACTGTTTGTAGAGGGTAATATCTAGGATGTTATCTTTAAATATTGTTTCTTCTTCCCACTGAATAAGCAGGGGATTGGCTACACTGGGGGCATATTCAGCCCCGTGGCCCCCATGGCCCCCATGGCAACGCCCTTAATTTGGCTGTAGTAAGACCCTTCACTTATATTTTCAAATTCATATTTCTATTTATTATTAGATGGTATATTTTTAAATGTAATGCCCTTTGAAACATTGGATATGTTCAGCTGTTTTTCAGTAGAGGGCGACCTTGAATATATTTTTAAGAGGCTGTTATATAACACTGGTTTGTAGTTAATGAATTTATCCACAAGTTGGCACATTTTTTACTATCTAGCTCCTTCTGAGAAATTAATACAAATGTATATGTCCAGTTGATCCAACTAGAGGGTGATAGACACATATATGTAATTATTTTTTCAGGGTAATTAAGAATTAATACATTTTTTATTTAAATTTAAATTTTTAATTTTTAATTTTCAGTTACATATTGTAAGATACTATTACACCTAGAGATGTATTTCTTCATATTGGCTATTGAGTCTCTATGGAGGATTGGAGTGGATTGGATATCCAAGCGATGGGGACTGTATAAATTGGGATGAATTCACTGGTCCGATCACATGACCCCTGATGATGTCAGACGTTGCTGACGAAACATGTCGGGTCGGATAGTGCGTGACACGTCACTTCCGCCATCTTTCTGGCATGCAGGTGAAAGGCGATCGGTGTGCCTGCTCGCTTGTATGGGATTTTTACATCTTACTGAACTGTAAGTGATACTTGTTTTTATGGCAAAATAAAAGTTTTTAACTGCACTATGAGGAGCAATCTCTTTTCTCCTTGACATATTAACCTTTGTTGGCTGGTACATCGTTTTGGGCCACTTCCCCTTGGAGGATACATCTTTTGTTACCCATGCCTTACATGACTACCTGTAATGGGTGTCATGTCTGTCCAGTGAGTAGGATGTTTGCCTAGTTATCGGGTGGAAGAAGGCACTATAATTATTGTCACGTTTACTAAGAAGAATTCACTTTCACTTGATTGGAGATATCTGGTGGTGGTGCACTGATTTTATATTACCTGTGCCACAGAACTAGTTGCTCTATGTGTTTAATTTATATTGGAAACGTGGTATGAAATATATATATCATTTTTTTCCATTTATGTCATAGATTCTATTTGGGTCTTACTATGAGCTGCTCTTTTGTATTTGTTCATTTTACAATACAGTAGTATTTATGCACAATTGATCCAGAGTGCGCTGGTTTAGGGTTTATATTACCCATTTTTTATCACAGTTCACGTCCGTTTAGGAAGTTATAACCTGCAGCAATGGAAATTTTTGAAATTATGAAATTATGAATAACAGAGTTCTTAATCTTGAAGACATATTTACGTTTGCACAAAATTCTACACGCAAGTATTTAGATCACAATTATAAGTAATTAAAAAAACACTTTGGAAAAGAAGATTTGCACGAGGTGGGATGTATAGCCACCTTAGAACAATATGGTAGACACAAAATGACCCCTAGACGTCTAAGATGGGATCTAAGTCCCAATAATGGGTTATTAGATCAGAAACTCGCTAATGATGGGTGCATTTTTTTAAATCTGAGCAAACAAACATTATTAGATCGAATTATATCAAGGAGAAAGTTATCGAAATTAGAATCTAAGAACACAGTTTTTGAGTTTTTGAGCCTTTATAGAGATACTCCAGAATATAAAGAAAAATCCACCCAAATTCAAAAGTTTATTTAGAAAACTGATAAGGAATAAAAAACAAAAAAGATTAAAAAATACCAGAGAGACCTTAAAGATTATAGTGAAAATTCAGTTTACCAGTGGCAGGAGGAGGGCAGGGAGGCGGCCATTGTATCTGCCGCATCCTCACCTGTTCGTAGCATTAGGGATGAGAATGACATGACCGCCCCTTCCCCTACTCCAGTCACTTCAAGAGGCCCCATCGCAACCCCCTCAGGTTTACCCAGAGGAGGTGCCAAAGCTGGCAATACAGGGAGGGGGGGGTGGACCCCTGGGTCACACCAAGCCCCATCCTGGAACACCTAAAAATACCTACCATCAGGGTACTACCGAATACGGAGTACCCACCCATAATAGTTTCCAGCCCCTACAATATTATAACGAACCCTCCAGGGGAAACCACCAGTACCAGACAGAAAAATATCAACCTGAGTATAAAATGTGTCAGGCCAGGTGGTGGGACAACAACTGACAGATGCATTTGAGGTGTATGGCTTCTTCATATGTGACAGCAATCATGGACAGCATTATACTTGAAGTAATCTCTGTAAAATGAAGTGTGTGTGTGTGTGTGGGGGGGGGGGGCTAGCCCCAGAACATCTAGCAAGCACTACCACATTTTTATAAATGTACTCTGTATTCTGACAGAGAGGTGTCCCCTTCGTTCTTATCAGTCATGCTGTCAGGAAGGGCATGCCAGCAATCAAGATGGTAGCCGCAGAAGACATCCTGAACCTTCAGGTATATATAAAAGATCCTGTGAGCCTCCTCTGATTATAAATTGCATAAATGGCACCGTGAAACAGCTGCAAGCATTAAACACATCTCATAAAAACATGCAGATAAAAGCAGAAATAAATATATACACTGCGCTTTCAAATATACTCTTCACATTATATATATGTGATAACCAAAGTGCAAATATGCGTGTGAATCACACGCCATGATACATCCAGTAACTAGTGACTATAAAAAGTGACAATAGTGCAACAAATAGTTATGAATACCTAAAAATAAACATACAAATGAAAATAAATAATCACACTAGTAAAAAGTGTTACAATGTGCATCCATATGGTGATTGGTTGTATCAAAATTATTGTTCATAAAATCATATAGTGTTCATAAAATCATATAGTGTTCATAAAAAGATATAGTGGACTCAATCCACTGAAACATATAGATGAATAAAAAGTGCTTCTATGTACATGTGTGTCATCCAATTATTTCAATTCAAAAGTGCTTCTAAAGTTCATGCGATTTGCAAACTGCTGTGTAGATAATCCAAAACAAGCCGCAGTGATCCATGCGATTTGGAAACTGCTGTGTAGATAATCCAAAGCAAGCCACAGTGATCACACTCAGGTGCTCCCCACTAGGTATTAAATGCCCACCTCTGAGCGTGTGACTTTGCACTTAAGCTTAGTCAATACACGCCTGTGAACCACCTCTGGGGCTCTGCAGTTTTAACCAGACTCCTGGACCCGTCAGCACTATACCTTGGTTGAGTGAAAAAGGACTGGATGGTGTAACAAATATAGACTATATTTTTCCCCATGAAGTAGATACAGAAGTTCCCTGTATCGATACGCGTTGGGGAGGGGACAGGGTGGACTTTTAGCAGGTGACCTGTCAGGAAAAAACCCCATACCATCCCAATATTGATCCGGTATCTTTACATGCTGTTTGCTGTTTGCCTGATGCAGAGTGGCGCATTGACGCGCCTATACTATGTGAGTACCCCATAGGGGGGTTTTATGTGATTAATAAACTGTTAAATCGTTATTACACCATCCAGTCCTTTTTCACTTAACCAAGGTATAGTGCTGATGAGTCCAGGAGTCTGGTTAAAACTGCAGAGCCCCAGAGGTGGTTCACAGGCGTGTATTGACTAAGTTTAAGTGCAAAGTCACACGCTCGTAGGTGAGCGTTTAATACCTAGGGGGAGCACCTGAGTGTGATCACTGTGGCTTGCTTTGGATTATCTACACAGCAGTTTCCAAATCGCATGGATCTCTGCGGCTTGTTTTGGATTATCTACACAGCAGTTTCCAAATTGCATGGACTTTAGAAGCACTTTTGAATAGAAATAATTGGAAGACACATATGCACATAGAAGCACTTTTTATTAATCTATATGTTTTAGTGGATTGAGTCCACTATATATTTTTATGAACACTATATGATTTTATGAACACTATATGATTTTATGAACAATAATTTTGATACAACCAATCACCATATCGATACACGTTATAGCACTTTTTACTAGTGTGATTATTTATGTCAGGTCACCTGAGTCCAGGTGACAGATGCACTCCGGCCAGCCAGATTACTGCATAACCATGACAGTACTCCCCTTTTATGAGGCCTCCCCATCCCCCGCCTGGGCCAAGGCTTAAAGGGAAACTCCAGATGAAACCTCCTCAACGGACGAGGCGCAAAGATCTCAGATGCAGTGATCCAAGACCTCTCCTCAGGACCAAACCCTTTCCAATGTATGAGGTACTGAAGAATGCCTCTACGGCGCCGGGAATCCAGAACTTGACTAACCTCATACTTTAGATTATCCTCAGAGAGTGAAACCGAGGTAGGGAGAGGAGGAGAGGACTTATTGAGGACTAAAAGCTTCTTAAGAATGGGTAAGGGCATGAGAAGACCATCAGGAGTCTGAGCAGGGTCCCCCAGACCCTTAAAGGTGAGCTGGACATCCAGCACAGGACCATCAGACTGGGCAGAGGTCAGTGGATCCCTGAGACCAGGTTGGTTAGAAGGTGACATGTCGCAAGAGTCAAGCTGGATAGCTGAAACACAAGCAGAATGCAGAGAGTCCAGAAAGAAAGGTTGAAAACCTCACCTGGCCGAATGAGGCAGTCTATCCAAAGGATGGATTGAACCTCTTAGACAAGTTTGAATAGACGTAGTAGTAGTAGTAAGGTGAGGCCAGGTTACAGAAGGTCCTGAATAGGAAAAAGCAGGAAGCTCACTGGGCATGGGCTGGGCTGGCATAACTGGTGCAAAGGCCAACTGAATAGCATTGCCAGGTGTAGTGACTACCTTAATCACATTGCAGGGCGTAGTGACTGTGGAACTAGCGGACAAGTTAACCTGGCTGTGCGTCCAAGGGAGTTTAGGGACAGGCAAGGGTAAATGGTTGTGCAAACTGGAGTAAATGATCGGCTCAGGTTCACAGGTGGGATCCTCATCCAGAGTGCCACATGACCTAGAGAGTGCCTTGGCCCGACTATTGCAGGACATATCCCAGAAATCACTATATACAGCAGGAAGAGCAGAAGATACTGGAATGGTGGCAACAGGAAGTTTCTCTCTTGGGGCAATCTTGAGTAGGCAGGAAGAGGAACAGGAGGAACCCCAAGCCAAGATCTGTCCAGCAGTCCAGTCAACGTGTGGAGAATGGAGCCGTAACCAAGGAAGACCTAAAATGATAGGAGATGAAGCCTTAGGTAAGACAAGGAAGGATATCCACTCCTGGTGGAGTGTCCCTACCGATATCTTAACAGGGAGAGTCTGAAAGCGGATAGGGCCCCCTGGGAAACTGAAATTGCCAGCGGCTCCGGAATCCAGATATGCCGAGACCGAATGAGAGGAAGCGCCGACATGAAGGAACACAGAAAGGAGAAGACGAAAAGGTGAAGGTGATATTTCAGGTCCAATACTCCACTTTCCAGATGTATTAGCCCGATCGTTTTTCCGGACGAAGAGAGCAAGTGCCACGAAAATGACCTTTGACCCCACAATAGAGGCACAGGCCCAGAGTTCTGCGCCTAGCGCATTTTTCGGGAGATAACTAGGCCTGGCCCAGCTGCATAGGTTCCTCAGCAGGCAGGAGGTGCTCCTCGGGATGAAGAGAGGAGACAGGGAGCTCAGGCTGCCTAAAGAACGGGGAGTGCTGGCGCCTTTTTTCTTTTTTGAGTCCTCTCTTGTAAGCAAATATCTTGACAGAGACGTAAAAGGGCACTGGCCGCTGAATTGGCACGACTCGGTTACTCGAAGATATTCCGAAAAAGTTTCAGGAAGTCAGACAGGCTAGATACCACTGGATCATTCAGTTCCCACAAAGGGGCAGCCCAGGCTAACGCCTCGCCAGACAGGAGGGATACAATATAGGCTACCTTTGCCCGATTGGACAGGAAGTTTTTCGGGCTGAAGCTCAAAATGAATTGTGCACTGGCTAAGGAACCCCCTGCAGGCATTGGGGTCCCCAGAGTAATGGGACGGAGCAGGTAAATGCAAATAATTTGTGGATGTGGCTGCGACCGGAATAGGTGCGGCAGCAGATAACGGTTCAGGTTGTTAAACCGGGGGGCCTAAGGATGCCTGAACCTGTTCAAAAAGGGTGGCAAAAGCCTGAAGGAATCACATCACCTGGGTCTGATTAGATTCCTGGGTCTCGAGTCTGCGAACTATGCCCTGCAACAGATCATCTGCGGGTAGCGGCACATCAGCCGGTTCCATGGCTGATCAAACTGTCAGGTCACCTGAGTCCAGGGGACAGATGCACTCCGTAGGAGTCAGGAGTGCACCGCTAAGGTAGTGGACCCTAGGACTGACAGCTGCGGATTGAACTCTGGGAGGTTCAGGAAGCAGGTCTACTGGAGCACCAACACAGATCCCACTGGGAGCTAGAGCATAGATTCCCCAAGACGCGGAGTCTAAGAGCCAGCAGGTGTCCACCAGAGCCTCTAGTGGTGAGGATGGACTGCGCTGCAGTCTGGCTCCAGGTTGCAGCTCCCAGGGTCTCACAGCTCACGCTCACGGTAGACTACAGGAGAAAGAGGAAGGAAGCAGCAGGCTGGAACAACAAGGATTGTAAAGGAATAAGCCAAAGGTCGGGGCGACTAGCAGACAAGGATAAACATAGAACACGCCAAAGGGGGCGACCAGCAGACAAGGATAAACATAGAACACGCCAAAGGTCAGGGTCACAAGCAGACAGGGATAGTCGAGAACAGGCCAAGATTGGTAACTGGAATCAGACGTAGGAGACACAGCAAGATGCACACAAAAGCTAAACACACAATGGTTGATCAGCAAGGTTGGCTTGCAATGCACAGGTTAATATAGTGTTCCTAATTAGAGGCTGAGGTGGAGCTATGCTGAGGGAAGATTATATAAGCAGTCAGGTGAGGGTGGCTGGCCTCTAAAGGTGAACACATGAAGGAGAGGTAAGCTGACAGACAAAGATTACTGCATAACCATGACAATTTATTTTCATTTATATGTTCATTTCTAAGCATTCATAACTATTTGTTGCACTATTGTCACTTTTCATAGTCACTAGTTACTGGATGTATCACGGTGTGTGATTCACACGCATATTTGCACTTTGGTTATCACATATATATAATGTGAAGAGTATATGTGAAAGCGCAGCATATATATTTAATCCTGAACCTTCAATTCCTGTTAGGAGAATGCCGCAGGTGCGCCTGCGTGCGTGAGCGTGCGTGCGGACCTTGTAACAGTTCATGGTGTCAAAATAGGCTATTTAAACTGGGTCAGCAACCAGACTCAATACTGTCTGCTCTACAGCATTCCCCGGGTGTCCCTGCTATCCAGTATCTGTTATCTGTTCCTGTTGTTTGACCTGGCTTGTTCCTGCCTTCTGTCTGCAGCCAACCCAGGCTTGTCTCTGACTCTGCACCTGCCTGCTCCTTCTGCTACTTCGTTGCCAGCCCGTTGCTGATCCGGCCTGTACCCTGACTCCGCTCCAGCCTCTGCATCAGTTCCTGACTTGTGCGCCTGTGTATGACCCAGCCTGCCTGTACCTGCCTTCTCTCCAGCCCTTTGGGAGCATCCATCCCACCTGCAGCTGCATCTGCTCCTCAGCCTGTGGTGTTCCAGTACCAGTCTGTTCCAGCTTCCTGCTTACCGTTGTTTCTGGTCTTCCGCTGTGTCGGTGTTCCTCCACAGTCCCACTAGGAGTTCCAGTCCAGCTCTGCTGTCAGCGATCCTGCCAGGCACTGGTGGGACTCTGCACTCCTGCGCCTCCTGTTTGCTCTACCAGGGGCCTGGAGTCAGAGGTGTAAGAGAGTCTGTCCTCTGCATATCAGGCTCTACCACCAGGTACGTGACAGTAGCAGACAGCCATGTCTGAGCCTGTGCGAGGACCCTCTCCTATGGAGGAACTTTGCCAGCATCTAGCAGGCCTTACTCAGGCTATTAAAGACTTACAAGAAGGCTATACCCAGCTGGAAGGACGTATACAGACGTCTTCCTCAGCTGCCGCCCAGGGATCTGCACAAGCACCCTCCACCTCACCGGGAACCTCTTCTGCTCCTGCAGTTGTTATGCTACCTCCTGAACCAAGAGTCCCAACTCTGGAGAGATTCCTTGGAGAACACAATAAATTCAGGGCCTTTTGCAATGCGTGTGAACTTTACTTTGCACTACAGCCACTCACTTTCTCCCTGGAAGCAACTAAGGTCGGCTTTGCATTTCCCTACTGCAGGGAGAACTGCAATCCTGTGCTCAGCGTCTCTTAGAGCAAAAGGCTGCATCTTTAACAGACTTAGCCTCTTTCTTTGAAGCCATGGCTTAGTTGTATGTGGACCCCCAGCAAACTGCCACCGCAGAAGCAGCTCTTCATACACTTCAACAAGGTCGCAGAACAGTTGAAGATTACGTCTCAGAATTCAGATGCTGGAGTTTTGACACTAACTGGAACAATGCTGCTCTGCGCTACCAGTTCCGTATGGGTCTTTCTAAACCCCTCAAAGACGAACTAGCCCGGATAGGGGTCCCCTTTACCCTGGAGGCCCTTATTAACTTATCCATCCAGATTGATGGTCGTTTGAGGGAACGAAGGTCAGAAAGAACCACTGGCCAGTCACGCCCAGTATCCTTGCTACCCTGAGTACCCAGATTCTTCAATTCTGCTCCACCAGCTCCTGCTGCATCCGCCCCTGATGCACCAGAAGCAATGCATCTTGGCCTAATTCGCCCCTCACTCTCCACAGAAGAGCGCCAACATCGATGCCAGCAGAATCTCTGCCTGTATTGTGGAGGACCAGGACACTACATGAGGTCTTGCCCAGCTAAACTCCATAAGTGTCTCTCAGTTACTTCTACTTCAACTCCAACCTTGCCCAGCAATTCTGCTCATCTTGCTCTTTCCGTTCTGTTGCAGCTTCCAGGAAGGGCTATCCAGACTCCTGCTATAATTGATTCCGGAGCCTGCAGCTGTTGTGTGGACTTATCCTTTGCTGCAAGACACCATATTCCACTACAACCTTAGGTTCAGAGATTTTTCGTACACTTGGTAGATGGTTCCACCATTAAATCCGGATTAGTTACCCACTAAACTGTCCCACTATCTGCCACCATTACCAAGAACCATCAAGAACTGCTACGCCTGCATGCCATTGCTTCTTCCCTGTTTCCGGTCATCCTTAGCATGCCTTGGTTAAAAGCCCACAACCCGCATATCAACTAGGCCACAGAGGAAATCAAGTTTCTCTCAGCCTACTGTCTCCAACACTGCTTGCAAGAAATCCCTTGTGACCAACCTTCCCTACTGTGCCTCGAAACAGATTCTGAAGCCTGCAATCTGTACCAGTAATATATCATGACTTCCTGGATGTGTTCAACAAGAAAGGGGCAGAAACTCTTCGTCACCATCGGTCCTACGACTGTCCAATCGAACTTCTCCCCGGGGTTGAAGTCCCTTTTGGAAGAATCTCCCTTGACCGAATTTGAACTTGTCGCTTTAAAGGACAATATTGATGATAACTTAAAAAAGGGGTTCATCCGTCAATCCACATCTCTGGCCGGAGCAGGAATCTTCTTTGTGGAAAAAAAGGACCATTCGTTATGGCCCTGTGTGGATTATCGTGAACTTAAAAAAGTTACCGTTAAAAAACGCTACCCCTTTCCACTAGTGGCTGAATTATTTCAGAGGCTCGGTATTGCCACCATATTCACGAAACTGGACATCCGAGGTGCCTATAACCTTGTCTGTATACGAGAGGGGGATGAATGGAAGACGGCGATCTGCACACGGTTCGGGCATTTTGAATATCTTGTAATACCTTTTGGACTTTGCAATGCCCCCGCTATTTTCCAGCACTTTATTAACAATGTCTTCCGAGATTTCATGGATCTGTTAGTTGTAGTATACCTTGATGACATACTAATCTTCTCTCCTTCTCTAGACAACCACCGCAGACATGTCAAGAGTGTACTGGGCCGCCTTCGACAACATGAACTTTACGCCAAACCCGAAAAATGCAAGTTTGAACGCCAAAGTATCCAATTTCTGGGCCTGATCATATCCACCGAAGGTATCAAGATGGATCTCCAAAAGGTTATGGCCATCTTGGATTGGCCAACTCCCAGCGATAAAAAAAGGTATCCAACGCTTTGTGGGATTCGCTCATTTTTATCGAAAATTCATCAAGGGATTCTCAGCAATCATCTCCCCATCACACAACTAACCAAACAAAGCAATAGATTTCATTAGTCCAAGGAAGCTTAGGCTGCCTTTGAGATTTTAAAAAAGCTGTTCACCTCTGTATCTGTTCTGAAGCATCCTGATCCAGCCCTACCCTACGCCCTAGAAGTAGACGCTTCAGAAACACTGGTTAGAGCAATACTTTCACAGAGGCAGGCATCTAAGGCTCTGTTGCACTCAGCCTCCTTTTTTTTCCCCGCAAGCTATCAACTATAGAGAGAAACTATGATGTCGGGGACCATGAACTTCTAGCCATCAAAGCAGCTCTAGAAGAATAGAGGTACTTACTAGAAGGGGCTGCAAACACAATCCTGATTTATACAGAGCACACGAATCTAGAGTATTTAAGGACAGCAAAGAGGTTGAAGCACCGGCAAGCCAGGTGGGCGCTATTCTTTTCCAGATTTGCCTTCCATAAAACATACAGGCCTGGATCTAAGAACACCAAACCTGATGCGTTGTCACAAATGTTTAGTAAGTCTGAAGAAATTTCACCTCCAGATACCATTCTGTCTACTGGGAACTTCCTCCTACTACAAGGGGACTTGATGGCTCAGATTAAACAAGCTTCAGTGAGGAGCTGCCCGCCACCTGGAGTCACTTTACTGGCAAAGGACGGGCTGCTTTGGTACGAAGACAAGGATCTCCTTATTTCCACCTTGGGGATGTGTCATGATCACATGCTAGCAGGGCATTTTGGCATTAGTAAGACTTTTGAACTGGTGCAACGGACATTCTGGTGGCCTAGGATGGAGAAGGACTGTAAGAGGTATGTGGAATCCTGCACTACCTGCAACCGCATATTTTCCCATATGCTTTTGCGAGACTTCAGATGAGTTTTTGCGAAATTTAGCCAGGCTTGGATGTTTTTCTTCATAAGAAACCAAAAATAAAAAACCCTAAAGTGGACTTTTAAGGCACAAGTATATTGAAAGGGAGTATTGTAGTGGAAAAGTATTATTTATTTAGACATATCATATAAAAAAATGTATACAAAATGGACATGGAATGTATATGCATCTGTAACATTGTCACCATACATAACACATAACAGATATGATCCTCTTGCACTCAACGCGTTTCAGAGTATGGAGATCTCCTTCTTCAGGGGTAGGTAGAAGAGGAAAAATAAATCTATGACATAATTGTAAAAAAGTAAGTATAGCAGAGCATGAACATTCAAGAGTACAGTATTATTTTTACAGCTCCATAATATACAAATATTTACTTTTAAGGTGCACTCACGTGTATTAGGATGATATAACAGATGAACATTCCATTGAATTCACAATTTAAAAACATAAAAGAGGAACGTGTTCTGTAATTTTCTGCCACAGTGTCTCGATAATCAAGAAATAGTATTAACGCTGCACCATGCAGATTGCTCAAAAGATAATAAATAATCACTCTCGGCTAATTATGGCCAAAAAGTTCAACCTTGTTTTATTCAGATCACATTTCCCACATTCTTTTGGTAGATTTCAGATGAGGTTTTGAAAAATTTAGCCAGGCTTGGATGTTTTTCTTCATAAGAAAGGCTTCTGTCTAGCCACTCTACCCCATAGACCAGACATATGAAGAATACAGGAGATTGTTGTCACATGTACCACACAGCAAGTACTTGCCAGATATTCCTGCAGCTCTTTTAACCACTTCACGCAAAACAACGTACCCGTATGTCTGTACTTTTATGCTAAATACCGGGGTTATGGCAGCAGATCACTTTTATCGGCGGCGGGAGAGGTGCCCACCCCCTCCAGCCGCTCTCTGGTCGTCTCCGCTGCTTACCGGACCCGAGACGTTTGCGTCCTTTCCCATGGATGCCTGGCTGCCAAATGAGGGTGAAGATGGCCCCTGCTCTGCTCCATGGCATGGGAGGGCGGAAGCGATGGCAAACGTCACTTTCGCCCATAGCTCTTAAAGGAGAATTTTTTTTATTTTTTTCAATTATTTTTTTATTTTTTATTGCATTTTAGTGTAAATATGAGATCTGAGGTCTTTTTGACCCCAGATCTCATATTTAAGAGGTCCTGTCATGCTTTTTTTCAAGGGATGTTTACATTCCGTGTAATAGGAATAAAAGTGACCCAAAGAATATTTTTTTTAAAAAACTGTGTCAAATAATTCTAGCCCCAGACCTCCTCTGTAACTCAAAACTGGTAACCTGTAGACATTTGTAAACATCGCCTATGGAGATTTTTAAGGGTAAAAGTTTGTCGCCATTCCACGAGCGGGCACAATTATGACGCGTGACATGTTGGGTATCAATTTACTTGGCGTAACATTATCTTTCACAATATAAAAAAATAGGCTACCTTTACTGTTGTCTTATTTTTTAATTCAAAAAAGTGTGTTTTTTTCCAAAAAAGTGCACTTGTAAGACCGCTGCTCAAATACGGTGTGACAGAAAGTATTGCAATGACCGCCATTTTATTCTCTAGGGTGTTAGAAAATAAAAATATAATGTTTGGGGTTCTAAGTAATTTTCTAGCAACAAAAAAAAAAAAAAAGATTTTAACTTGTAAACAACAAGTGTAAAAAGGAGTCTCGGTCCTTAAGTGGTTAATGTTGCGCAGCCTCCCTGGCCAGTTTTCTTCTCGTCTTTTCATCAATTTTGGAGGGTCGTCCAGTTCTCGGTAATGTCACCGTTTGCCATATTTTGATGATGACTGTCTTCACTGTGTTCCATGGTATATCTACAGCCTTAGAAATTCTTTTGTACTCTTCCCCTGACTGATACCTTTTAACAATGAGATCCCTCGGATGCGTTGGAAGCTCTCTGTGGACCATGGCTTTTGCTGTAGGATGTGACTAAGAAAATGTCAGGAAAGACCTACTAGAACAGCTGAACTTTATTTGGGGTTAATCAGAGGCACTTTAACCACTTGACCACTGGGCACTTAGACCCCCTTCCTAACCAGACCAATTTTCAGCTTTCGGTGCTCTCACACTTTGAATGACAATTACTCAGTCATGCAACACTGTACCCATTTGAAATGTTTGTACTTTTTTCACACAAATAGAGCTTTCTTTTGGTGGTATTTAATCACTGCTGGGTTTTTTATTTTTTGCGCTATGAATCAAAAAAGACTGAAAATTCGGTAAAAAAAAAAAAAAAATCTTTGTTTTTGTTAAAATTTATTGCAGAGTATTGGCGAGTATTGGCAGGGTATTAGTGAGTATTGTCGAGTATTGGCAGAGTATTGCCATAGTATTGCAAAGTATTGCCATAGTATTGCATAGTATTACCATAGTGTTGCAGAGTATTGACATAGTATTGCAGAGTATTGCCATAGTATTGCAGAGTATTGCCCTAGTATGGGCACTGAGCAGCGCTGTGGGCTTGATCTGTAGTGCCCACAGCGCTGCAAACTATCTCTCCCTCTCTCCTCTCACACTGTACTAATCAGTACAGAGAGGGGAGGAGCCGACATCATGACATGACGCCGGTTTGTTTACAAGTGATGCTCCGTCATTTGACGGAGCGATCACGTGGTAAACGGTCACTATCAGCGGCAATTTACCGTGATCCGTGATGCGCCAGGTCACAGAGGTTCCCGGGTGCGCGGCCCAGGGGGCGTGCGGGAGCGCGATTCTGTGAGGACGTCCATAGACGCCCACACAGAATAAGCGGACTGCGCTGTAGCCGTCTTTCGGCTATGGCCCGGTTGGCATGTGGTTAAATGATGGCAGGTGTGTACTGACTCCTATTTAACATGAGTGTGAATGCGATTGCCTATTTCTGAACACAGCTACATCCCCAGTTATAAGAGGGTGTGTACATCTATGCAACCACATTATTTTATTTTTTTTAGTCTCCCCCCTCTAAAATATTTCAGTTTGTTTTTCAATTGAGTTGTATAGTTTATAGGTCACATTTAAGGTGGAAAAAGTTCTGAAATTTTTCATTTTGTCACATTTTTTTACATCACAGAAACTTGACATTTTAACAGGGGTGTGTAGACTTTTTATATCCACTGTATGCTGGGAGGAAAAGGATCTGTGATAGAAGAAGGATTTGGGAGAGGAGAGAATTTTTACTGGGAGAAGAAATTTGGGGGGATTTGTTGTGCTGGGAAGGGGGGTTGGGGGAAAGAGGATTTGTACTGGAATGGGGGGCTGTGCTGGAACAGAGGATTGGGGGGGATTTCTTCTGAGAGGGGTATTGGGAGAGGGGGAGAGGATTTGTGCTGTGAGGGGAAACTGAGGGGCATGTGCTAGCGAAGAAGGGGGAATTGTGCAGGGACTGGGGATTTGGGGAGGGTAAAGGAGCACTTATGCTGAGGGAAGGGGAAAAAGATTTGTGATGGGAGGGGGGATTTGCGTGGGAGGATTTGTTCTGGGAGAGGGAGAGAGGATTTGTACTGGGGTGGGGGTTAGTGTGCAAATTAGTGCTGGATTTTTTTTGGAGGGGAGGGATGGGATTTTTGCTAAAAGGGTAAAGTGGGGGAGAATATTGCTTTACACACCACCGACTCCTGCACTCTGTTTTGTACTCCTGAATTTTACTATGCATTACACACTCCTGTCCCCTGCATTCTGTGCACTGTGTACTCCTGGACACTGCACTCTGTCATATACTCCTAAACACAGCACTGAATACAGCCCTCTGTGTGTTACATACACCTGGTTCTTGAAAACACCCTGGACCTCTGTAATCAGCATTATGTATCCTAAACTTGACGCTGACTGCCGCACTCCCCAACCCCTGTGCTCTGCATTACACACTCCTGCACTATATACACAATACTTACATTATATACTTCTCATCAAAGTGTTCATTGTCTCAGAAGTTGCTGGTTGCTATCCGGTCCCTGACTATTTCAATGTAGTTCACCTTTAAGGTAGGCTCAGGAAAAACAATCAAAGCTAATTTTAAAGGTACAACAAAGCCTGGGCTTTGTTTAACCACATCCCTTAAGCCCCTCCCACTGTTAAGAATTTGGCCATATTTTGCCATGGTGCTATGCATGCCGCAGGTATTTTCCTTCTCCAGTGTCCCTCATTCTGAAGTTCAAAAGTTGAGAGGTATGCTAATGCAGTGTCAAGGCTGGGCTCAGCCCTTCCTTCTCAAAGCTGGCTTTGTCGGCTAATTGCCAGCTCCTATCTCTCCACAGTGACTCACCTGTTGATGATATCCTGCTCATCAGTCCTGCCTACTTAAGCCGTCCAGCCCAGATGATCTCTGCCTTCGCCTTGGTCACATCTCTAGAGACGCTCGCCTGTGTTCCTGTTAAAGACTTGCTTGGCTGACATTTCTTCTGGCTCCAGTTCCTGCTTGCTGTTCTACTACGCTCATCCTCTCCTCTCCGCTCCTTTCCAGTCCCTGAACTCTGGCTATGTTTTGACTACGTTTACTCTGTTTACCTCTTTTATTATTATTAAACAAGTGTGATTTAACTGTACTTCTGTCTCAGTCTGATTCATGGTTTCTGACAGTAGGCGAAAGCCATGAATTCAGAAGAAGCAGTCAATCCATTTGTTGGTAATATTTTTTCCAAATTGGATGAGTACTGTGCACTGTGTGTGCAAACAGTGAGAGAATCTTAAAGGGGCAATGAATACCAGGATTATGTGTGGAGTTTAGGGGTGCCCTATTCAGGGGTGCGTATGTACAATATGCAGAGTTGAAGGGTGCACTACATACCAAACTCAGGGTTCAGGGGTGCGCTATGTACAGAGTGCAGTTTTAGGGGTGTCCTATGCAGAGTGCAGGGTTGAGAATTGCACTACATACACAGTGCAGGGTTTATGGGTGTACTATGCACAGAGTGCAGGTTTCAGGGTGTGGTGCGTATACAGATTTCAGAGTTCATGAGTGTGCTACATATACAGTGCAGAGTTCAGCTCTCTTTCACAGGCTGTCCACATCTCACTTCCACCCTTCCTCTCTTTCACAGGCTGTCCATATCTCACATAGTTGCCAACATTGTAAAAAAAAAATGTGGGACACTTTTGTGGCTGTAGGTGGAGCTGTCCAATAATTAGGGGGTGGGGCATTCGTCAGTAGGCGTGGCCTAGCAAAAATAGGCAAGTGCGGCACGTCGAAAAATGGGCGTGGTTTACGCGGAAAAGTGGGCGTGGCTTGAATGGGCGTGGCTCAAGAGGGTGTGGTTAGAGTCTGAGATGAATGAGGGATGGAGAGGGAGAGAGGGAGAGAGGGAGAGAGGGGGAGAGGGGGAGAGGGATTAGAGGGGGAGAGGGAAATGACGGGACAGCAGCCCCAGATCCTACACAATAAAAATATGTGTATTCTAGAAAGTTTAACAATCAGCAGATAAAGATACTCCAAACACCTGGTGTTAGCACTTCAATCATCCCGGCACCATGGTTGTTATGGTGTCAGGATGATTGAAGTGCATTATTTCTATTATTACATTGTAATATAAAATGAAATCATTCAACTCACCATAATGCCGAATCAGTGGGATCCCTGAGGGTGTCACTAGCCACGTCGCCTGCCACCAGCCATCCGTCCTTGCTTCGGATGTCCGAGCAGATTCCGCCCTTGCATCAGGTGTCCCAGCAGAGTCCGTCCTTGCATCAGGTGTCCCAGCAGAGTCCGTCCTTGCATCAGGTGCCCCCAGCGGAGCCCCCCCCTTACATCAGATGTCCCCAGCAGAGCCCCCCTCACACCAGGAGTCCCCGGCGGAGCCCCCCTCACACCAGGAGTCCCCGGCGGAGCTCCCCCTCACACCAGGAGTCCCCGGCGGAGCTCCCCCTCACACCAGGAGTCCCCGGCGGAGCTCCCCCTTACACCAGGAGCCCCCGGCGGAGCACCCCCTCACATCAAGAGTCCCCGGCGGAGCTCCCTCTCACACCAGGAGTCCCCGGCGGAGCCCCCCCTCACATCAGGATTCCCCGGCAGAGCCCCCCTCACATCAGGAGTCCCCGGCGGAGCCCCCCCTCACATCAGGAGTCCCCGGCGGAGCCCCCCCTCACATCAGGAGTCCCCGGCGGAGCCCCCCTCACATCAGGAGTCCCCGGCGGAGCCCCCCCTCACATCAGGAGTCCCCGGCGGAGCCCCCCCTCACATCAGGAGTCCCCGGCAGAGCCCCCCCTCACATCAGGAGTCCCCGGCAGAGCCCCCCCTCACATCAGGAGTCCCCGGCGGAGCTCCCCCCTCACATTAGGTGTCCCCAGTGGAGCACCCCCTCACATCAGGTGTCCCCAGTGCCCCCCCTTCACATCAGGTGTCCCCAGTGCCCCCCCCTCACATCAGGTGTCCCCAGTGCCCCTCCCCCACATCAGGTGTCCCCAGTGCCCCCCCTCACATCAGGTGTCCCCAGTGCCCCCCCCACTCACATCAGGTGTCCCCAGTGCCCCCCCTCACATCAGGTGTCCCCAGTGCCCCCCCTCACATCAGGTGTCCCACAGTGGTGTGCGCGCCCCCCCCTACCCTACCTCAGAGGTGTCCTAGAAGTGTGTCCGCAGCATGGCTAGAACCCCCGCCCCTTTCCATATCAGACTGGCAGCGGGGCGGGGGGTAGGCGGGCCGAGGCGGAGCGGGGCGAGGCGGAGCGGGGCGGGGGGTGGGCGGCGACGCAGAAGCTCCGTCTAGCCCCCCCCCCCAGCCGTCTTCCTGAACTTCAATAAAATGGCGGCCGGCGGAGACCTCTAGCAGCGGCGGTTTCGAAAATCGGGAACCGGATTTTTCGGGACATTTCCCGGGACACCACAAATTCGGGAATGGAGTCTAAGTCCCGGGAATGTCCCGGGAAATCCGGGACAGTTGGCAACTATGATCTCACTTCAACCCCTCCTCAGCTCTGCATTACTCTCCCCCATCCCTGTACGCATCTTCCGCCACAGCCCTCATCACCCCCCCCCCCCCAAAAAAGCTTCTGCGCATCTCACCTACCTGGCCCAGGCAGTGTAGGCGGCTTCGCCTCTCTCTCTAACTTGTAGTGAGATCATTGGTTGGAATCTGTGCACCTGGGCACAGATGGGGATTACAGTGCAGCTTACCAGGTGATGCCCCATCCCACACTGCATCTGCACCTCCCTTGTCAACGCCATAAGTGCAGGGCAGGCAGACAGGGATCTGTGAGAGTTACTGCCACGGTCCAGCTGAAAATAAGCCCTGGGTGCGTGCAAGGGCCAAATGAAATGGCCTGGAGGGTCAGATTCGGCCTATGGGCCTTGTGTTTGACAGGTGCTCTAGAGCAGTTTTTCTAAACCGGGGTGCATCGGCAACAGCCTGATCTGAGCAATCCTGTTAGCTCCTGTGCTACAGGAGAGAGAGAGCACTGTTAGCTCAGCTGCTCGCAGCTCAGTCAGCATCTCCCCTGCTATGTGCCTCCTCTGTACACAGGAGTCAACAGTTGCTTTCTCCCTCCTGTTCAAACAGTTCACAGAGAATAGCTCAGATCTAAATGTCCAGACAAGAGAGGAGCTAAGGAAGGAGAGGAGCTGGGGAAGTGGGAGGCAGAATATAGAGCACAGCCCACACCTTCTCCTGGCTCTCCCAACCTCTCTGCTGATGTCATTATTGTAAGGATAGAATTTGTGCTAGCAAGAGGGGGGTTTGGGTGGGAGGAGGGTTGTGTCAGGTGGGAGGGTTGTGCTAGGAGAGTGATTTTTGCAGGAGGTTGTGCTAAGATAGGGATTTTTGTGGGGGGGTTGTGCTAGGGAAGGGGATTATGGGGAGTGATTTTGGTGGGGGTTGCCCTAGGAGAGTGATTTTGGTGGGAGGTTGTGCTAGGAGAGTGATTTTGGTGGGAGGTTGTGCTAGGAGAGTGATTTTGGTGGGAGGTTGTGCTAGGAGAGTGATTTTGGTGGGGGGTTGTGCTAGGAGAGTGATTTTGGTGGGGGGTTGTGCTAGGAGAGTGATTTTGGTGGGGGGTTGTGCTAGGGGAGTGATTTTGGTGGGGGTTGCCCTAGGAGAGTGATTTTGGTGGGAGGTTGTGCTAGGGGAGTGATTTTGGTGGGGGTTGCCCTAGGAGAGTGATTTTGGTGGAGGGGTTGTGCTACAAGAGTGATTTTGGTGGAGGGGTTGTGCTACAAGAGTGATTGTGGTGCGAGGTTGTGCTAGGAGAGTGATTGTGGTGCGAGGTTGTGCTAGGAGAGTGATTGTGGTGCGAGGTTGTGCTAGGAGAGTGATTTTGGTGGTGGGGAGTTGTGCTAGAAGGGATCTGGGGGGGGGGGGGTGCTGAGAGGGTAATTTGGGTGTAGGTGTTGTACTAGGAGGGGGGATTTGGGTGGGAGGGGGGTTGTGTCAGGTGGGAGGATTTTTTGGGGGGGGGTGCTAGAGGAGCGAATTTGGTGGGGAGTTGCGCAAGGAGAGGGGATCGGGGGGGGGGGGGGGGGTTGGTGTGCTGGTGAGGTTGTGCTAGAAGGGGGGATTTGCGGGTGTTATTCTAGGAGGTGGGGGATTGTCCTAGGACAGGGGATTTGGGAGGGTTTGTGCTAGGAGGGGGGAATTGGGGGGCAGGGGGTTTACAACCTACAGACCACAGAACTCCACCTCACTTACGTACATGTTTGGGCTTGTTCACACCAAGCGCAGTATAGTAATAGGTGTGAAATTGCGTGTTTTTCCATAACACACAAAAATGTGCTGGCGTTTCCCCACGCATCTAGCAAATGCGTGTACGTTTGCACCTGCTAAAACACATGGTACCATAGCAGTGCCATAGCACCGTAGTTTCTTTGGTGCTGCACAATTTTATAAATCACGCTGGCACCCTTTTGCATTTGCGCATAGAGCACGTCATTAAAAAAAAAAAAAAAAAAAAGGAATGTGTGGGAACACGCAAAAAAGCGCCCGGATGCACCTAATGGTGTAAATGAGCCCTCAAACTGGTGTGCTCCGGGATTGTGCGCGATTCTAAAGGGTGCGTTGACTGAAAATAGGTTGAAAAACATTGCTCTAAAGTCCAGTCTCCGGAACCACTGGTGTACACTACAATGTCTTCCCTAGGAAATGAACTTTATTTCAAATGTTCCTTCATGGTTACAATGTTGGGAAAGTCTGCCTGTCAAACAGAGAAGTCAGGTCTATTTCCACACATGAACTGTCCATCACCATACAGTCCCTGAATGCCAAAGCCCTGTCATCTCTGTCCTGTTATCTCTGTCTGAGCTCCCCCTCTCTCTGTCATCATTCCCTCCAGGACTGCACTGACAGGGATTACACGTCATCACACTGCGACTACCGGCTCTCCTAGGCCATGTAAACAAAAGATGGCTGCTGCCTTGACAGGTGAAGATGCAGAGAGCAGTTTGCACGATGACAGCGATTCCTCGGCAGATGAGATCAGGACTCTGCCGATGTGCCCGGGCCTGACGGGGCTGCCGGAGGAGCTCCTGGAGCTCATCCTATGTAAGGGGGATCTGGACTACAGGGACATGGCCAGTGTCAGCAGTGTCTGCAGGCGGCTCCGAGCGGTCTGTGCCACTCGGGGGAAAATATGGAGAAAGCAGCTGTTTACTCGGTAAGTTATTGATCGGGTGTGAGAGGGCGACCAAGACCTGGGGATCGGTCAGTGTATGAGAAGACAGGGAGATCAGGGATCGGTCAGTGTGTGAGAAGACAGGGAGATCAGGGATCGGTCAGTGTGTGAAAAGACAGGGAGATCAGGGATCGGTCAGTGTGTGAGAAGACAGGGGGATCCTGGATCGGTCAGTGTGTGAAAAGACAGGGAGATCAGGGATCGGTCAGTGTGTGAGAAGACAGGGAGATCAGGGATCGTTCAGTGTGTGAGAAGACAGGGAGATCAGGGATTTGGTCAGTGTGTGAGAAGACAGGGAGATCAGGGATCGTTCAGTGTGTGAGAAGACAGGGAGATCAGGGATTTGGTCAGTGTGTGAAAAGACAGGGAGATCAGGGATCGGTCAGTGTGTGAGAAGACAGGGAGATCAGGGATCGGTCAGTGTGTGAGAAGACAGGGAGATCAGGGATCGGTCAGTGTGTGAGAAGACAGGGAGATCAGGGATTGGTCAGTGTATGAGAACACAGGGAGATCAGGGATCGGTCAGTGTATGAGAAGACGGAGAGATCAGGGATCGGTCAGTGTAGGAGAAGACGGAGAGATCAGGGATCGGTCAGTGTATGAGAAGACGGAGAGATCAGGGATCGGTCAGTGTAGGAGAAGACGGAGAGATCAGGGATCGGTCAGTGTATGAGAAGACGGAGAGATCAGGGATCGGTCAGTGTGTGAGAAGACCGGGAGATCCTGGATCGGTCAGTGTGTGAGAAGACCGGGAGATCAGGGATTGGTCAGTGTATGAGAAGACAGGCAGTTCAAGGATCGGTCAGTGTATGAGAAGACAGGGAGATCAGGGATTGTCAGTGTGTGAGAAGACAGGCAGTTCAAGGATCGGTCAGTGTGTGAGAAGACAGGGGGATCAGGGATTGGTCAGTGTATGAGAAGACAGGGAGATCAGGGATCGGTCAGTGTATGAGAAGACAGGGGGACCAGGGATTGGTCAGTGTGTGAGAAGACAGGGAGATCAGGGATTGGTCAGTGTATGAGAACACAGGGAGATCAGGGATCGGTCAGTGTATGAGAAGACAGGGAGATCAGGGATCGGTCAGTGTGTGAGAAGACTGGGAGATCCTGGATCGGTCAGTGTGTGAGAAGACAGGGAGAACAGGGATTGGTCAGTGTGTGAGAAGACAGGGAGAACAGGGATTGGTCAGTGTGTGAGAAGACAGGCAGTTCAAGGATCAGTCAGTGTGTGAGAAGACAGGGAGATCAGGGATTGGTCAGTGTGTGAGAAGACAGGGGGATCAGGGATTGGTCAGTGTGTGAGAAGACAGGGGGATCAGGGATCGGTCAGTGTGTGAGAAGACAGGGGGATCAGGGATCGGTCAGTGTGTGAGAAGACAAGGAGATCAGGGATCAGTCAGTGTGTGAGAAGACAAGGAGGTCAGGGATCTGTCTTTGTAGATGACACCAAGCTATGCAGTGGAATAACGTCCTTACAGGATGTCTCCAATTTACAAGCTGACCTCAATGCACTGTCTGATTGGGTGACTATGTGCCAGATGAGGTTTAATGTTGAGAAATGTAAAGTTATGCACTTGGGGGCTAAGAATATGCATGCATCATACATGCTAGAAGGAGTACAACTGGGGGAATCCCTGGTGGAGAAGGATCTGGGGGTTTCGGTAGATCATAAGCTAAATAATAGCATGCAATGCCAAGCTGCGGTTTCCAAAGCGAGCAAAGTCCTTTCTTATATTAAGAGAGGTATGGCCTCTAGAGAGAGAGATATAATTTTGCCCCTGTTCAAATCATTAGTAAGACCTCATCTGGAATATGCAGTTCAGTTTTGGGCACCAGTTCTCAAAAAGGATATCGGGGAACTGGAGAAAGTGCAGAGAAGGGCAACCAAACTGATAAGAGGCATGGAGGAGCTCAGCTATGAGGAAAGATTAGAGGAACTGAATTTATTCACTCTTGAGAAGAGGAGAATAAGGGGGGATATGATCAACATGTTCAAATATATAAGGGGTCCATATAGTGAACTTGGTGTTGAGTTATTCTCTTTACGGTCAACCCAGAGGACACGGGGGCACTCTTTACGTCTAGAGGAAAAGAGATTTCATCTCCAAATACGCAAAGGTTTCTTCACAGTAAGAGCTGTGAAAATGTGGAATAGACTCCCGCCAGAGGTGGTTCTGGCCAGCTCAGTAGATTGCTTTAAGAAAGGCCTGGATACTTTCCTAAATGTACATAATATAACTGGGTACTAACATTTATAGGTGAAGTTGATCCAGGGAAAATCCAATTGCCTCGTGGGGGATCAGGAAGGAATTTTTTCCCCTGCTGTAGCAAATTGGAGCATGCTCTGCTGGGGTTTTTTGCCTTCCTCTGGATCAACTGAGGGTATACAATTGGGTATATTGGATTGTACGAAATTTTTTATTTTATTTATTGTTTTTAAGGTTGAACTGGATGGACTTGTGTCTTTTTTCAACCTGACTAACTATGTAACTATGTAAGTGTGTGAGAAGTCAGGGAGATCAGGGATCGGTCAGTGTGTGAGAAGACAGGGAGATCAGGGATCGGTCAGTGTATGAGAACACAGGGAGATCAGGGATTGGTCAGTGTATGAGAACACAGGGAGATCAGGGATTGGTCAGTGTATGAGAACACAGGGAGATCAGGGATCGGTCAGTGTGTGAGAAGACAGGGAGATCAGGAATTGGTCAGTGTATGAGAAGACAGGGAGATCAGGGATCGGTCAGTGTGTGAGAACACAGGGAGATCAGGGATCGGTCAGTGTATGAGAACACAGGGAGATCGGGGATCGGTCAGTGTGTGAGAAGACAAGGAGATCAGGGATCGGTCAGTGTGTGAGAAGACAAGGAGATCAGAGATTGGTCAGTGTGTGAGAAGACAAGGAGATCAGAGATTGGTCAGTGTGTGAGAAGACAGGGAGATCAGGGATTGGTCAGTGTATGAGAAGACAGGGGAATCGGTCAGTGTATGAGAACACAGGGAGATCAGGGATTGGTCAGTGTGTGAGAAGACAAGGAGATCAGAGATTGGTCAGTGTGTGAGAAGACAGGGAGATCAGGGATCGGTCAGTGTGTGAGAAGACAGGGAGATCAGGGATCGGTCAGTGTATGAGAAGACAGGGAGATCAGGGATCGGTCAGTGTATGAGAACACAGGGAGATCAGGGATTGGTCAGTGTATGAGAACACAGGGAGATCAGGGATTGGTCAGTGTATGAGAACACAGGGAGATCAGGGATCGGTCAGTGTGTGAGAAGACAGGGAGATCAGGAATTGGTCAGTGTATGAGAAGACAGGGAGATCAGGGATCGGTCAGTGTGTGAGAACACAGGGAGATCAGGGATCAGTCAGTGTATGAGAACACAGGGAGATCGGGGATCGGTCAGTGTGTGAGAAGACAAGGAGATCAGGGATCGGTCAGTGTGTGAGAAGACAAGGAGATCAGAGATTGGTCAGTGTGTGAGAAGACAAGGAGATCAGAGATTGGTCAGTGTGTGAGAAGACAGGGAGATCAGGGATTGGTCAGTGTATGAGAAGACAGGGAAATCGGTCAGTGTATGAGAACACAGGGAGATCAGGGATTGGTCAGTTTTTGAGAACACAGGGAGATCAGGGATTGGTCAGTGTATGAGAAGACAGGGAAATCAGGGATCGGTCAGTGTGTGAGAAGACAGGGAAATCAGGGATCGGTCAGTGTGTGAGAAGACCGGGAGATCCAAGGGAATAAACATGTGTATAGCAAAACATATGTGTTACTGCAATACTTTTCTGTGATAAATACTTGAATTTCTGGGGTGCCAACAATTTCGGCCATGACTGCATACATGCATTTGATGTGCATTCTATATACAGTTGATGTGCATTAGTCCTGTGAGGTCAGTTCCTCCTTCTTTCTTTCCCTGGGCTTTTATGTACACTGTGATACGTGCATTTGTATGCTTTTTTGTTTGTAAAAATGGAGCATGCTCTACCTTTTTTGACTACACTGCACTGCAATAATGTGAACTACGCCCATAGGATTACCTTGCTTTGGACTGTCTATGCAGTATACTGATCCTCAAGGACTTTTGTTATGGTCATATTGGTTCAGTTTTCATTGATCTGAGGGATTTTTGTTTTTTCATCCCAAAGACTGACGCCATATTTACATGCTAATTTGCCAACATCTACAGTGGGGACGAAAAGTATTCAGACCCCCTTAAATTTTTCACTCTTTTTTTATATTGCAGCCATTTGGTAAAATCATTTAAGTTATTTTTTTTCCTCATTAATGTACACACAGCACCCCATATTGACAGAAAAACACAGATGTTGACATTTTTGCGGATTTATTAAAAAAGAAAAACTGAAATATCACATGGTCCTAAGTATTCAGACCCTTTGCTCAGTATTTAGTAGAAGCACCCTTTTGATCTAATACAGCCATGGGTCTTTTTGGGAAAGATGCAACAAGGCTTTCACTCCTGGATTTGGGGATCCTCTGCCATTCTTCCTTGCAGATCCTGTCCAGTTCTGTCAGGTTGGATGGTAAACGTTGGTGGACAGCCATTTTTAGGTCTCTCCAGAGATGCTCAATTGGGTTTAAGTCAGGGCTTTGGCTGGGCTATTCAAGAACAGTCACGGACTTGTTGTGAAGCCACTCCTTCGTTATTTTAGCTGTGTGCTTAGGGTCATTGTCTTGTTGGAAGGTAAACCTTCGGCTCATTCTGAGGTCCTGAGTACTCTGGAGGAGGTTTTCGTCCAGGATATCCCTGTACTTTGCCGCATTCATCTTTCCCTCGATTGCAACCAGTCTTCCTGTCCCTGCAGCTGAAAAACACCCCCACAGCATGATGCTGCCACCACCATGCTTCACTGTTGGGACTGTATTGGACAGGTGATGAGCAGTGCCTGTTTTTTTTCCACACATTTCTCATCAGACCAAAGAATCTTATTTCTTACCATTAGAGCTGGGCAATTTTCTACAAAAAAAAATCTGTGATTTATAAAAAAAAAAAAAAAAACTCAATTCACGATTCGAATCGAGTTCTTTTTTGATGGACACCGCGCCGGTCCTGAGAAGCTGCAGGCAGGAGTTTTTAGGCGAGGCCGCGGCTTCGGCCTAGTCCACGGCGTCCGGCCTTGTGGACTAGGCCAAAGCCGTGGCCTCGCCTAAAAACTCCTGCCCGCAGCTCCTCAGGATCGGCGCGGTGTCAGCGCCGGTCCTGGTGAAAAAAAAAAAATCTAAAAAAATCGATTTGCTGAAAATTTGAATCGATTTGAGCTCTCAACTCGATTCAAGATTCAAATCGATTTTTTTCCCCAGCCCTACTTACCATCTTGGAGTCCTTCAGGTGTTTTTTTAGCAAACTCCATGCGGGCTTTCATGTGTCTTGCACTGAGGAGAGGCTTCCGTCGGGCCACTCTGCTATAAAGCCCCGACTAGTGGAGGGCTGCAGTGACGGTTGACTTTCTACAACTTTCTCCCATCTGCATCTCTGGAGCTCAGCCACAGTGATCTTTGGGATCTTCTTTACCTTTCTCACCAAGGCTCTTCTCCCCCCTATAGCTCAGTTTGGCCGAACGGCCAGCCCTAGGAAGGGTTCTGGTCGTCCCAAACGTCTTCCATTTAAGGATTATGGAGGCCACTGTGCTCTTAGGAACCTTAAGTGCAGCAGAAATGTTTTTTGTAACCTTGGCCAGATCTGTGCCTTGCCACAATTCTGTCTCTGAGCTCTTCTTCAGGCAGTTCCTTTGAACTCATGATTCTCATTTGCTCTGACATGCACTGTGAGCTGTAAGGTCTTATATAGACAGGTGTGTGGCTTTCCTAATCAAATCCAATCAGTATAATCAAACACAGCTGGACTCATGAAGGTGTAGAACCATCTCAGGCTGGGTTCACACTGGTCCGACAAACGCTCCGACATTGGGAGCTCATGTCGCATGACGTGTGAAATTTAATGTTTCCCTATGGGAGCCGTCCTAACTGGTCCGACACAAGTCGTTCCGACTTTAGAAATGCTCCCTGTACTACTTTGGTCCGACTTTGATCCTACTTCAGCCTATTGACTATCATTGAAGTCGGATCAAAGTCGGATTGCCGTCTTGCATGATCCGACTTTGGCACGCGACTTGTGCTCAGATGTTCTTGAGGGGGAACTCCACGCCAAATTTTAAATAAAAAACCGGCATGGGTTCCCCCTCCAAGAGCATACCAGGCCCTTGGGTCTGGTATGGATCTTGAGGGGAACCCCCTACGCCGATAAAAGCGGCGTGGGGGTCCCCCCCAATCCATACCAGACCCTTATCCGAGCAAGCAGCCCGGCCGGACAGGAATGGGGGTGGGGACGAGCGAGCGCCCCCCCCCCTCCTGAACCGTACCAGGCCGCATGCCCTCAACATGGGGGGTTGGTGCTTTGGGGGAGGGGGCGCGCTGCGGCCCCCCACCCCAAAGCACCTTGTCCCCATGTTGATGAGGACAAGGGCCTCTTCCCGACAACCCTGGCCGTTGGTTGTCGGGGTCTGCGGGCGGGGGGCTTATCGGAATCCGGGAGCCCCCTTTAATAAGGGAGCCCCCAGATCCCGGCCCCCCACCCTATGTGAATGAGTATGGGGTACAGCGTACCCCTACCCATTCACCTAGGAAAAGTGTCAATTTAAAAAAAAACACTACACAGATTTTTAAAGCATTTTATTAGACAGCTCCGGGGGTCTTCTTCCGACTTCGGGGGTCTCTCCGGTTCTTCTCCACGCTCTCCGGATCTTCTGCCGGGCTCCTCCGCTCTCTTCTGCTCTTTTGCCGCTCTTTTGCTAAAGCGGAGGAGCCTGGTCTTCAATCTTCTGCCTTCTGCCTTCTGCCTTCTGCCTTCTGCCCTCTTCTCCTGATGTTGACACGACGCTCTCTGGGGCTAGAATGCTCTCTGTGCGCTCTGCTCTGACTTATATAGGCGGTGACCCCGCCCCCTTATGCCGTCACAGTCCCTGGGCATGCTGGGACTGTGACGGCATAAGGGGGCGTGGTCATCGGGTGATGACCACGCCCCCTAAAACGTCACAGTCCCAGCATGCCCAGGGACTGTGACGGCATAAGGGGGCGGGGTCACCGCCTATATAAGTCAGAGCAGAGCGCACAGAGAGCATTCTAGCCCCAGAGAGCGTCGTGTCAACATCAGGAGAAGAGGGCAGAAGGCAGAAGGCAGAAGGCAGAAGATTGAAGACCAGGCTCCTCCGCTTTAGCAAAAGAGCGGCAAAAGAGCAGAAGAGAGCGGAGGAGCCCGGCAGAAGATCCGGAGAGCGTGGAGAAGAACCGGAGAGACCCCCGAAGTCGGAAGAAGACCCCCGGAGCTGTCTAATAAAATGCTTTAAAAATCTGTGTAGTGTTTTTTTTTAAATTGACACTTTTCCTAGGTGAATGGGTAGGGGTACGCTGTACCCCATACTCATTCACATAGGGTGGGGGGCCGGGATCTGGGGGCTCCCTTATTAAAGGGGGCTCCCGGATTCCGATAAGCCCCCCGCCCGCAGACCCCGACAACCAACGGCCAGGGTTGTCGGGAAGAGGCCCTTGTCCTCATCAACATGGGGACAAGGTGCTTTGGGGTGGGGGGGCCGCAGCGCGCCCCCCTCCCCCAAGGCAACAACCCCCCATGTTGAGGGCATGCGGCCTGGTACGGTTCAGGAGGGGGGGGGGCGCTCGCTCGTCCCCACCCCCATTCCTGTCCGGCCGGGCTGCGTGCTCGGATAAGGGTCTGGTATGGTTTGGGGGCGACCCCCCACGCCGTTTTTTCGGCGTAGGGGGTTCCCCTCAAGGTCCATACCAGACCCAAGGGCCTGGTATGCCTCTGGAGGGGGAACCCATGCCGGTTTTTTATTTAAAATTTGGCGCGGAGTTCCCCCCTAAAGATTCATACCAAACACAGTGCCGGCATTGGCGGGGATCCAAGTCGGATCCCCGTTCATTGAAAGTCGGACACATGCCGGCTTCATGTCGCAGGGCAAAGTCGGATCCAAAGTAGGACGGCTGTCGTGTCGCACCAGTGTGAACCCAGCCTCAAGGATGATCAGAAGAAATGGACAGCACCTGAGTTAAATATATGAGTGTCACAGCAAAGGGTCTGAATACTTAGGACCATGTGATATTTCAGTTTTTTTCTTTTTTAATAAATCTGCAAAAATGTCAACAATTCTGTGTTTTTCTGTCAATATGGGGTGCTGTGTGTACATTAATGAGGAAAAAAAATGAACTTAATTAATTTTAGCAAATGGCTGCAATATAACAAAGAGTGAAACATTTAAGGGGGTCTGAATACTTTCTGTCCCCACTGTATTTCTACAAGATAACGCATTGTGTTTATTGTGTTATGTAGATGGCCATCAATAATCAAGTACTATAACCAAATGGATCTTCCAGATTGGCTGGAAGAATATAAAAGTCGGCACAAGGCTGGCATAGCTGCACGAAAACTAGTATCCTCATTCTCAAAGGAACTCATCGTGGAGCATGTAAGTTACATTTTATCAACGTTTTATGCCGTCTGTAAACATAGTAATTAAAATGTTAGTATCCAAACTTTTATTTCATTCACATGACAAATAATGTAGTCTGTTTACTGAGCGAGCAGATGTAAGGCTTTGTAATGTCATTGGTGCAGGGAGCAGAGATCTTTTATGAGGAAACAATTAAGATGTCGGTGGTTATTTGAGCCGATTTAGCTTTTAGTCTTTACATCGATTTAATTTAACAGTTTTTTTTTTTTTTTTTTTTTTATGACCTTTAAGTTGCTTTTTCTATTGTAAGTTTTTTAGTTTGCCTGTAAAATAGAAATTAATTTATTGTTATTAGAAATTTTGGTGCCGTTACCGAAAATGAAGGATGCACTAGGCCGAAAACCAAAACCAATACCGAAAATGGCAGTTTTTAATAAATGTTTATATTATTTTTATATACAGTCAGGTCCATAAATATTGGGACATCGACACAATTCTAATCTTTTTGGCTCTATACACCACCACAATGCATTTGAAATTAAACAAACAAGATGTTTGTTTCTTAAACTTAAACACATTGTTAACCATTTCAGCCCCGGAAAAATTTACCCCCTTCCTGACCAGTGTGTTTTTTGCTTTTCGGCACTGCGTCGGTTTAACTGACAATTGCGGGGTCGTGCGACGTGGCTCCCAAACAAAATTGACATCCTTTTTTTTTTTTCCCCACAAATAGAGCTTTCTTTTGGTGGTATTTGATCACCTCTGTGGTTTTTAATTTTTGCGTAATAAACAAAAAAATAGCGACAATTTTGAAAAAAACACATTATTTTTTACTTTTTGCTATAATAAATATCCCCCAAAAATATTTAAAACATTTTTTTTTGCTCAGTTTAGGCCGATACGTATTCTTCCACATATTTTTGGTAAAAAAAAACCGCAATAAGCGTTTATTGATTGATTTGTGCAAAAGTTATAGCGTCTACAAAATAGGGGATAGTTTTATGGCATTTTTATTGATTTTTTTTTTTTTTACTAGTAATGGCGGCGATCAATGATTTTTATCATGACTGCGACATTATGGCGGACACATCGGACATTTTTTACACATTTTTGGGACCATTGTCATTTATACAGCAATCAGTGCTATACAAATGCACTGATTCCTGGGTAAATGACACTGGCAGTGAAGGGGTTAACCACTAGGGGGCAGTGTAAGGGTTAAGTATGTCCTGGGGAGTGTTTCTAACTGTGGGGGGCGTGGCTACATGTGACATGTCACTGATCTCTGCTCCCGATCACAAGGAGCATAGATCAGTGACACTGTCACTAGGCAGAACGGGAAGATGCTTGTTTACATCAGCATCTCCCCGTTCTTCCTCTCCTTGAGGCGATCGCGGGTATCCCCGCGGCCTGACTCATGGAGCTCCCGGCCGGCACGCCCATTTGCCCAGCCGTGCCTTTCTGCCGACGTTAGGGGTGCAACGGATCAAAAAACTCACGGTTCGGATCATTCCTCGGATCAAGAGTCACACTTCGGATCATTTTCGGATCAACAAAAAAAAAATCTCCCCCACTGTAGTAATATCCACAATCTCCCCCACTGTAGTAATGTCCAAAATCTCCCCCACTGTAGTAATGTCCAAAATCTCCCCCACTGTAGTAATATCCAAAATCTCCCCCACTGTAATAATATCCACAATCTCCCCCACTGTAATAATATCCACAATCTCCCCCACTGCTGTAATATCCAGTTGGCAGGGTATTGGCAGAGTATTGGCAGGGTATGGCAGAGTATGGAGGGATGGCTGAGCATGGATGGATGGATCCATGGATGTGACTGCAATTTCACAGAGCAGCACTGTGGGCACTACAGATCCAGTCCACAGCGCTGCTGCCATCCGATCTCTCCCCTCCACTGTACAGATCAGTACACAGAGGGGAGAGAGGAACCTTTTACAAGTGATCGTTCCGTCATTTGACAGAGCAATCACACGGTAAACGGCCGCCAGGTGTACCAAGATGGCCACCGCTCCGGAGCTAGGCAGAAGCCGCGGCCTAAGGCCGAGGCAGCGGCGCGCTTCGCGGAGCGCAAGTGTGCCGATCCGAACAGGTTGAACCGTTTGGTGACGATCTGTTGCACTCCTAGCCGACGTAAAAAAAATTTCCATTCGATGCACTTCTAGCAGATATGATACAGGAGATGGTCAGAGACTGCAGACATGATACAGGAGATGGTCAGAGACTGCAGACATGATACAGGAGATGGTCAGAGACTGCAGACATGATACAAGAGATCTATGCAGCCTACTTGTGCCCAGCAGCCTCACCAGTGCCCGTCATATGCAACCTATCAGTACCCAGAAGCCTGCCAGTGCCCATCATATGCAGCCTGCCAGTGCCCAGCAGCCCCACCAGTGCCCGTCATATGCAGCCTGCCAGTGCCCAGCAGCCTCACCAGTGCCCGCCATATGCAGCCCATCATATGCAGCTTACCAGTGCCCAGCAGCCCCATCAGTGTCCATCATATGCAGTTTGCCAGTGCCCAGCAGCCCCATTAGTGTCCGTCATATGCAGCCCACCAGTGTCCGTCATATGCAGCCCACCAGTGTCCGTCATATGCAGCCCACCAGTGTCCGTCATATGCAGCCCACCAGTGTCCGTCATATGCAGCCCACCAGTGTCCGTCATATGCAGCCCAGCATCCCCATCGGTGTCCATCATGTGCAGCTTGCCAGTGCCCAGCAGTCCCATCAAAGTCCATCTAAATACAGCGCTCCCAAACCGCCCCATAGATGCTGCTTGCAGGACATTTCCTACGTCCCATAAGCGCACCGCTCCAGTGTGAAAAGTCACACTGAAATGAATGGGAGGCACTTTACACGCGCTATTTCTAGTGCTAAAACGCCTGAAAACCACCTCAGCGTGAAAGGGGTCTAAATGAGAGCGTTTTAACCACTTAAAGACTAAATCTTTTTCTGACACTTACTGTGTATGTGTGTGTGTGTGTGTGTGTGTGTGTGTGTGTATATATATATATATATATATATATATATATATATATATATATATATATATATATATATATAATTAGCAACATCCCACAAAAGTGAGTACACCCCTCATATTTTTGTAAACATTTTATATGTATCTTTTCATGTGACAACACTGAAGAAATTTGGTGTTATCGCTCTCACTCTCTCATACTGGTCACTGGAAGTTCAACATGGCACTTCATGGCAAAGAACTCTCTGAGGATCTGAAAAAAAGAATTGTTGCTCTACATAAAGATGGCCTAGGCTATAAGAAGATTGCCAAGACCCTGAAATTGAGCTGCAGCATGGTGGCCAAGACCATACAGTGGTTTAACAGGTCAGGTTCCACACAGAACAGGCCTCACCATGGTTGACGTATGAGTGCTGCCAGCATTGCTGCAAAGATTGAAGGGGTGGGGGTCAGCCTGTCAGTGCTCAGACCATACGCCGCATACTGCATCAAATTGGTCTGCATGGCTGTCGTCCCAGAAGGAAGTCTCTGTTAAAAATGATGCACAAGAAAGCCCACGAACAGTTTGCTGAAGACAAGCAGACTAAAGTCATGGATTAATGGAACCATGTCATTTGGTCTGATGAGAGCAAGATAAACTTATTTGGTTCAGATGGTATCAAGCGTGTGTGGCAGCAACCAGGTGAGGAGTACAAAGACAAAGTGTGTCTTGCCTACAGTCAAGCATGGTGGTGGGAGTGTCATGGTCTGGGGCTGCATGAGTGCTGCTGACCCGGCTGGACTGGACATGTGGGGCTAGTGCTTTGTAGACCTTTTTTATATTGGTAAACGTTAGCAGCACTTTTAAGGTCTAAAGCCTTGGTCCTGCCTAAGCACTTGCCCTGTCTCTGAATACTCACTCTGTTGAGTAAGGCCATTTGCGCTGGAGAATTAAGAGCTACCTCACTATTGCATGGCTGGGTATCTTTCAAATCTTCCCGTTTCTGACAGTTTTATTGTGAAAAAAAATTGTGACTGAATTCTGATGTTATTCACTTTGTGGAGTGTCATGTTCGCTCTGCAATTTCTTTTCACATCATTCAACATAGAGGAAGCACCATCCCTCTGCTGTTCCTGTCTTGCAAAAGCATCACATGGAACTCTAGTCTATGGTCTGTTTCTAGTGCCCACCTACAGGGACCTGGTCACTGCTGACCCTGATCAGCATCAGCTGCCTAGGTTTGTGAATACCTGAGGCCTTGCCTCGTACTTTAGGCTTAGTTGCATCACTGTCACGCAAGCTGAACCTGTCTGCACAGAGACAGCTCACTGCTAAGTGTGACCTCAGCCCATACTCCACTTCTCCTACTCAGTATCTTCTGTGAGAACCAATGGCTGTAATCTGGAAACCATTGATGGTGTATGATCTATACCATCGGGGTTTTCTTCATCTCTGACTGGTGAAGTAAAGTCCCCTACCTTGTTCTCAGGGGTCTCCACAGCAACTCAGGACTTTGTGACCAAATTCATCCAATTCTTTGCGGATACTCCCCACAGTGGCTTTAAGCATGCCTACAGCGCCATCCCCTTATCTATGAGATGTGCCCCATTTGGGCCTCTACTCTTTCCTATCTCCTATTGAATGGGACACGAAAATCCCTTCATGGTGCCCCTCATTTCTAGAGGACCCCCTGACCTGCTAGGTTGACCAGAACCAACTCTTACTTTTCACTACCTGGCTACCCATGCATACTTGTTACTTCTCAGAACAGCCTCCTGTATTTAGCCTAGTGCTTTTTTCTGGCATCACCATTGCGGGACGCTCAGATGACCTCCTGTGAAGAGTCGGCACCTTCCCAAAGGGCCAAACACACGCAAGACCTGGCTGGGTCAGGCTTTGCCAGGATCCAGTGTTTTAACTGTCTGTCATCTGTGGGTAAGGTTTTCCAGCTAAAGTTCTTGCTACTAAGGTCTATGGCCTGTGTAGTCTCAGATCCCTCATCATCAGACAAGGTGTTAAAGGTGTTGTAAAGGCAGAAGGTTTTTTTTAAACGAATGCATTATATGCATTAAGATAAAAAGCCTTGTGTGTTCAGCAGCTCCCCTAACACTTACCTGAGCCTCATCTCTGTCCAGCGATATCCATTTAGTGTCTCAGCCATCTGAGATTCTCCTTCCTGATTAGCTGAGACAAAGCAGCAGTACCATTGGATCCCGCTGCTGTCAATCAAAGTCAGCTAGCCAATCGGGGTAGAGGGGATGGGGCTCCGTGTTTGGACACATGGAGCTGTGACACGGCTCGGGTTCCCCCATAGCAAGCTGCTTGCTGTGTGGGCACTCGACAGGAGGGAGGGGCCAGGAGCGCCGACAAGGGACCCGAGAAGAGGAGAATTGAGGATGCTCTGTGCAAATTCACTGCAACAAAGCAGGTAAGTATAACATGTTTGTTATTTTTATAGGGGAAAAAAACAAGATTTTACAATCACTTTAAACCCTTCTCCTCTCTCAGCGCTTTTGAACATCCTGACAGTATCTGGATTCTTGTGCCCCTCAAAATACTCCCACAAAAATATTTTATATTGAATATAGAAGTCCATAAGGCTACTTTCACACTGGGGCCGCCCGAGCATTAGCACTAAAGTGCCGCTCGTTTTAGCAGGGCTTTAGTGCTGTTTAAGCAGCGCTTTTAACCCTGCTAGAGGCTGAAGAAGGGGTTAAAAGCACCCGTGTTGCGGCACTTCGGAAGTGCTTTTCAGACGCTTCGGAAGCGCTGCCCATTCATTTCATGCGTAGGGCGTTTTAGGAGCGCTGTATAAACCACTCTCAAACCACCCTAAAGATGCTGCTTGCAGGACTTTTTCTAACATCCTGCAAGCGCACCGCTCCAGTGTGAAAGCATTCGGGCAACATGGGAGGCAGTTTTCAGGTGCTTTACAGGTGCTATTTCTAGCGCTAAAACGCCTGAAAACTGCCTCAATGTGAAAGGGGTCTTGATGATTATACTTATTATTTGTATAATATATTATATACTTGTTATTATTTATTATACTATTCTTCTTATTATTATTATTTTTATTTATTTATTGTTTTAGAACTATTAACATGTACTATGCCAGTCTTTCCTGCATTTCAGAATCACAGCTCATATATTTCTGAATTATGCAGATTGTATCCTTTATGGTAAAGAATTGTAACTTTTTTTTTTTTTCTTCATTAGCGTTTGCCTTGTGAAGGTTTTAATGATCTTGAGAGTTTGGGTCATCCTGCACATTTCATTGAAGATGAGTTATTGTCTATACTTGGTATAGAGAGCTGGTAAGTTATCAATGAGATATCACAGTGATGTTTTTGCAATGGTATTCTCCAATAACCTATTTGTCTAAAGCTCTATATTTACCATCTCTGTCCTGGTACCTGAAAACAAAGCTTGATTTAAGCTCCATTCACACTTGTGCGACTTGTCGTGTGACTTTGGATATCAAAGTCACATTACAAGTCTATGTTTTGTAATGAGTACTGTTCATATCTATACGACTTTAAAGTAGTTCATGCATTACTTTGGAAAAAAAACTAAATTAAAGATCCTGTTTCCTTAAAGCATTTTATACAGCACAGTGCTTGTGCTGTGTCATTTGGACACCCGTATCACCTGAAATACCTGGCTCATCCTGCCTAGCTATGCCCTCCCCTCTGCAAACAGACCACGATAATCATGGTTGCTGAGCCCTGACATTGTGGTCTGTTTGCATGATTCCGTCAGCCGCAGCCTGCTATATGTCTCCTGTGTCCTCCCCCCCTCTCTGTCTGTCTCTTTTCTAGGCTACAACCATGATCCCGGGAACATTTTTTTTAGCCCAAGCGATTCTTTTTCAGTGTAAAAGTACTCCAAGCGGCTGGGCAGACCCTGGAATACTTTTTCAAGTGTCAGAAGGGGGTCCCACCCCCCCTCCTGCCGCTGCTTTTACTGAGCTCACCCAAGCATTCAGGAAGCCCAGTAACAATGCTGCCGGCGACATCCAGCTCCGGCGTTACAGTGAGAGGAACTGAAGCTGTTCCTCCCACTGTGTGATGTCAGAATTTTGTCACTTCCACTTCCTGCTCTTGGCATAGCGGCCAGTGAAGCAGTCGATCAGAAAGATCTGTGTCTGATCGGCTGCATTGGAGAGCTGGGGGGGTCTAATAGACCCCCCATCTCACCATAAAGAGGACCTGTCATTGCTATTGCTGTCAAAAGGGCTGTTTATATTCCTTTTGACAGCAATCAAAAATATATGTTTTTTAAAACGACTGTAAAAATAAATAATAAAAGAATTAACAAAAAAATGTAAAGTGCCCTTGTCACCCCGTGCTCACATGCAGTGGTAAACGCACACGTCGGTCCCGTATGCATGTGTAAACTGTGATCTCACCACACATGTGAGGTGTCACCGCAAACGTCAGAGCTAGAGCAATAATTCTAGCACCGGACCTTCTGTGTAAATCTAAACTGGTAACCTGCAAAGGCTTTTAAAGCGTCACCTATGGATAATTTAATCTACCATAGTTTGTTGCCATTCCAAGAGCGTGCGCAGCTTTAAAACATGACATGTTTGGTATTTGTTTACTCGGTGTAACGTCATCTTTTATATTATACCAAAAAAAGTGGAATTATATTGTGTTTATGTTCACTAAAATTTATTAATATGAATTTTTTCCAAACCGCTGCGCAAATACTGTGTGATATAAAGAATAGCAACACCCACCATTTTATTCTCTAGGACAGGGATATGCAATTAACGGACCTCCAGCTGTTGCAGAACTATAAGTCCCATGAGGCATAGCAAGACTCTGACAGCTACAAGCATGACACCCAGAGGCAGAGGCATGATGGGATTTCTAGTTTTGCAACAGCTGGAGGTCCGCTAATTGCATATCCCTGCCCTAGGGCCTAATGTTTGGGGTTCTAAGTAATTTTCTAGCCAAAAAAGTAGATGTTTACATGTGAGAAGTGTCAGAATTGGCCCGGTATTGAGGTGTTCAGCAACCAGCTATTCACTGATTGTTAAGGACACTGCAGTCACCCTCCCCTTAACCACAAGTCGCACTCATCCAAAGTACTATCAAAGTAGCATCAAAGCTGCCAGAAGTCACACTGGAAATTGCACGATTTTGAAGTCGCACAAGTGTGAATGGAGTGTTATAAACTGGATTTCTTTTTAACTTTCTTTCTTCTGGTGCATATACCAATTTTTGTTTTTAGCAGTGTTTTTTTTTTTTTTTTTATATCACGGAAGTGTTTTTTGTTTTGAAGTATTCTGACTTCATTTTACATTTTTGTTATATGTGTTCTTTGGTAAAGTTGTAATCACAGTGCCATAGAGCACAATCCCTAGACAGCGGCATGTGTGCACCAGCAGACACTTTTGTTGCATTCAGGAGATCCACTTTTGCTTCCTCTGGTGATTTATTCAAACTCGGGGCTCTACCAAAAAAAACCCCATTTGAAACAATGTAGAAATGTATTTATTTTGTAGATTTGGGGAAACCTGTGTAGAGGGAAGAAAAGCAGGATCTACCTTTACTTCTGAATTCTAAAAGAAGTACCCCCCCCCCCAAAGAGATACTAGGGACTTTAGAGGCAACAAATCAACAATATATGAAAAAAGATCTAGAAATGTATTATGATAAAATATGTGGTACAAACAACACCAACAAAGAATTAAATATAACATAAACCAAATCATATGACAAAAATAAAAAATGCAAATCCTTCAGTATTATGCCCAACGCGTTTAACCTTTTACTTCTGAAAATTCTGGGTGTCTGGAGCATTGTTAAAACACCACTTTGACTTTATTTGATTTCATCAGTCAGCTGGGATTATGATCTTTTCTGATTGTGGAGGTATAGGTCTGACCCACGAGAAGGGAGTGCTGGACCTCTGCAGAAAGCCCACTGCCTAACACAGAGAGCGAGGGTCCTTCTCTGCAGCATGCTGGCCAGGGAAAGGCTTTTGTACTCAAGTTGTGGCTTCATTCTAAATTAAACAAACTTGTTTTGCCCATCTTTTGTTTTCATGTAACTGAAACTGAAAAAGATGAAGACCAATTTGTAAATTATGTGCTCCCAAAATTCTGCTTTTATGGAAACCACCAAATTCAATTACATAGTTGTGTTGTTATAATGATTCAGTTTTACAGTCTTTGAGTAAGGCCACAGGAGTAGAAAATGTTGTTGTGACTGAGTAATTATAAAATAATGTAGTTCTTGCATTAAAGGGCAACTGGAAAAGTGCTGAATTAAGCTCTCATCCTTGTCATAATAAAATGATAGGCCCCTCTGTTTTAAGCTGTTTTAACATAAAGTTCAGCTGATGACCACTTTTAAATTTTAGGAAGTGTTTTATACAGAAGTATTGTGCAAAGAAGATTCTATATTGCATGCGCCAAGAGTCTACCATGTCTAAATTTAAAGAGTTTCTTCAAAGACCTGCAGACCAACAAGACATTCTAGAAGGTATTTTTTTCGTTGTTTACTTCTGTGTTTGCATTTCTTTTTCTGACCTGTTTTTTTAATTAAAAAAAAAATACAAACATGTCATACTTGCCTCCTCTGTACAGTGGTTTTGCACAGATCATCCCCGATCCTCTTCTTTTCAGGTCCCTCACCAGCGCTCCTGGCTACTCCCCCTCCAGCAGTGCCCCCAGAGAAAGCCATGCTCACTCCCGAGCCGAACAACACAATGTTCCAGGCACTGGCCCTATGGGGGTACTCGCTGTCCATTGCCCAGGAGCCAGTCCGATGCAGCCATCATAGAAACACATGAAGTGACTGAATTGTGTAGGAGAAATGAAGACAGTGCTATCCGGAACTCCATAAGGGTGTGGAGCCTCCAGTCAAACAGTACCAAGCCGATGTAAAGGCTAAACAGTTTATTGAAAACAAATTACAGTACATACGATACCAGGCCGGTGTAGATGAATAAAGATGGGCTAATGTCCGCTGGGTCCGGTAGGCAGAAGCATGGGAAAAGTCTGCCGTAACCACTGGTTTAAAGCCGTGAACGCTCAGGATCCAAGCCTGAGTCCACCGGCGATCCCGTGTGATGTCACCGCAATGTACTGTAATTTGTTTTCAATAAACTGTTTAGCCTTTACATCGGCTTTATACTGTTTGACTGGAGGCTCCATATTCTTATTGAGTTTCAGATAGTGCTGTCTTCATTTCTTCTACCCAACTCACTCCCGAACCGCTGCTCTATCTGTCCGTAAGACACATAGAGCTGCGGCTCAAACCCCCCCCCCCCCAATCTCTCCTCATTGGATTGTGATTGACAGCAGTGGGAGCCAAAGGGCACCTGCTGCTGTCTCAGCCAATATGGAGAGGGAGTCCCTGGATAGCCGAGTCTCTTGTGCACATCGCTGGATCGAGAGGAGGCTCGGGTTAGTATTAGGGAGGGCAGTAGGGGAGCAGCACACAAAAAGCTAATGTGCTTATATACATATGCTTACTGTGTGACAATATTATATGTTGTAAATAAAAGCTGAAAGGCTAGGTACACGTGAGCTGGAAATCGTCAGAAAAAAGTTGGTTCGGCAGAAACCAGACCACTTTCAGGCCATGTCTACAGCTCCCTGTTTGACAGAAGCTGGTCTGATGACCGGCTTCTATTGAACTAGCATGTTGGAAAAACAGCATCCAATCAGTGCTTGCAGCCAATGGCTGTGAGCGCTAATCATTGTGTTCTGGTGGGGAGGGGGGCAGTCCCCCTGTCACTATACAATAGCTCAGCGGTGGAGATCCCACGCTTGTGTTAGTACAGCAATCTGTACGTTTTTTTTTTGTTTTTTGTTTTTCCTAGCCTTCTGGGTCGAAAAAAAAAAAAAGGCCCAGGGCTCCCATTGTTCTCAAAAGAAACAGGCAAGTGCTAAGTATGTGTAAAAATGCCTAACCATCATACAATTATCTTCCCCTCTATTTTCACTAAATTGCTACTGAAAGATAAGCACATTGGAGGAGGAAGAGAGGAGTACAGAGAGAGTGGATCCAACTAAAATGCAAGTTTTGACCAACTTAAGCTGGCTGTTCATGGATCGAAATTCAACAAGTTAGAACAGTAGGAGCACTGGGTTATACACAAGTGGGGTACACACTATGAGAAAATCGGAACCAGGAATGAGCTTTTAATTTTTGTATAGTGTGTGCACCACTTTTAACATCCAATTTCAGACTTTCAGTAGGAAAATTTCTGAAGAGACAAACCCCAAAAGTTTTCTCATATGTGAACAGATATAATGATTTTCGTTTAATACAGATTTAATGATTTTCGGAATACAAAAGACTGCCCATGATCAGAAACAATAAACAACAATAAGTCAAACAAAATAGCCTTTTCATTCCAGAATGTTCCTTGTCAAAAGAAGTTTATTGAGTATACAATGTTATAAAGATACATAAAGTAAGTTTACAAGGATCTATACAGTAAGCTCATTGTTTTACAGTAGGGTTTATATAGGTAAATATCATGAAATTTCAAATATTAAACATTGGGTTCACGTAAACCTAAATTAAAGATATATATATAATTTCCTTAGTTACTTTTGTAGGTATTTAAATGATTTATACCTACTATACATATTGTTTACAAGTAGAGTGTATATAGGTCAAATAAATTCTGATAATGAGCTTTAATCGTAAGGTGGAGAAAAGGAAAGAGAAAGAAGAAAAAGGGTTGAAAGGTAGAGGTATGGTCCACAAGGTTGTCCCGCTCGTCAGTTTATTATTCTTTTTAGTTCTCTTTGAAGCCTTAGAATGGGTGTCTCTGTAAGTCATTTAATCTGTTACCATGGCAACAGGACAGAGTCATTGAAGTTTGACAGGAACTGTTGTTTTATCCAAGGATGCCAAAGTTTTTCAAATTTTGGAATTTGATTTTGATCGATGGCTACCATCTTAGCATGGGACATTGTATTATTCATTCTGTGAATTGTTTCTGCTAGTACCAATGTAGGAGATTTCCATGCCTTGGCCACTGTTTGTTTTGCAGCCGTTATTAGTTGGATCATTAGTTTGAATTGAGAGAGTGTTAACCATTCCGGTTTTAGATTAAGTAAAGTTAAATATGGATCTGGTTGTATTATTTTTTTAAATATTTTAGATGCAATCACAAAGACTTCCTTCCAGAAGGTTTGGATTACTGGGCACGTCCACCATATGTGTAAATATGTGCCTATTTCTGGGCATCCTCGAAAACAAAGAGCTGAGGTATTAGGTGAATATTTTGCCACTCTAGCGGGTACAAGGTACCAACGAGTTAGGACTTTATAATTTGTCTCTAGTGCTAATATGTTGGGTGAAGATGACTTAGATGTAAGCCATATGTTAGACCAGTCCGTGTCTTCTAAAGTTCGTCCCAGGTCCTCCTCCCACCTCTGAACGTAAGAGGGTCTATTAAGATTTGCTACTCCATATAATTGATTATAAAGTGATGAAATTGTACCTTTAGCAAATGGATCTTTTGTACAGATTGATTCAAAAATGGATAATTGGGATAATGGTGTATCCCCCTTTAGGAATGGTGTATAGAAATTTTTGATTTGGAGATATCTAAATATCTCAGAGTTTGGTAGATCATATTTTTCTCTAAGCGATGGGAATGAAAGGAATGATTTAGATGCTATGAAGTCATTTAGTGTCTGAATGCCTGATGTTGTCCAAGCTTTAAAAGAATTTGGGTAGATCCATGCCGGATAAAAGGCCGGATTTCTGATAAAAGAAAGGAGAGGATTGTGTGGAGATTGTAACTGATATTTGGTTTTTAGTTTATCCCAGAGAGATAAGAAGTGTTTAGTTATGGGATTTTGAATTTTAAAGCGGTCTTTAGGATCAAGCCATAATAAATTTGATATTAATAGAGGGTCATTTTCTGAAGCCTCTATAAATACCCATAATGGGATTTCCTGTTTTGCATGGTATTTGGACAGACTGGCCAAATGTGCTGCTCTGTAGTAGTTAGTAAAATTAGGGTATCCCAGGCCTCCTTTATTTTTGGGAAGATGTAGTGTGTGTATAGGTATACGTGGTTTAGAAGAGCCCCATATAAACGAAGTTGCTCTTTTTTGTACTATTCTCAAAAAATAGGAAGGAATTGGAATAGGGAGGACTCTGAATAGATAAAGCAATTTGGGTAGAATAGTCATTTTGATTGCATTAATCTTCCCCATCCAGGATAAAGGAAGTTGCGACCATTGTTTTATTAGATTTGTGATCTGTCTTAATACAGGAGGATAATTGGTTGAGAATAAGTCAGAATGAGATGCTGTTAAATGAATTCCAAGATATGGGATTGATTTTTCTGCCCATGTGAATGGGAGTGCAGCCCTAGCCGGGATCAATTCCATGTTTGTGAGTGAAATATTAAGCACTAGGCATTTCTTAGGATTAATCATAAGGCCGGATAGGGCTGCAAATCCATCAAGAGCTGGTATTAAGTTAGGACCAGAGACCTGTGGTGATGATAGAAAAAGTAATATATCGTCTTCAAATATACATAATTTGTGTGTAATACCTCCTACTTCAATGCCAGTTATAGTTTGGTTTGTTCTGATGTATTGGGCCATGGGTTCGAGTATAAGGGCAAATAATAAGGGAGATAATGGGCAACCCTGTCGGGTACCTCTTTCGATATTAAAGGCTTCAGATTTGTATCCAGCATATTTTATATAGGCTTTGGGTTTATTATATAATGCTTTGATCCATGTTAAAAAGTGGGGTCCAAAACCCCATTTTTGTAATGAATATTGCATATATTGCCAGGATACTGTGTCAAATGCCCTCTTAATATCGAGAGATAGAAAACATAAAGGGATTTTCCGTTTTTTAGCAATATGTGCCAATAACACTGCCCTGCGTATATTATCGCCTGCCTGTCTATTTGGCATGAAGCCTACTTGATCTCTATGTATTAATTTTCCTATAATGCTATTGAGGCGTTTTGCTATTATTTTTGCTAATAATTTAATATCGAGGTTTAACAGAGAGATAGGCCGATAATTCACACAGGAAGTATCATCAGAAAGGGGTTTTGGGATCATACAAACAATTGCCATTAGTGTTTCTTGCCGAAAAGAATGTCCATCTAGAAGTTTGTTAAAAGTTTTAGTGAGAATGGGAGAGAGTATTTCTGAGAATGTTTTATAGTATAAAGCCGAGTAGCCGTCTGGGCCTGGTCTTTTGTTAAGTTTTAGGTCTTTTATGGCGTTAGCAACCTCATCTATAGTTATAGGCTCATCCAAACTGCTTTTTTGATTCTGAGATAACTCAGGTAAGGTTATTTTTGAGAAGAAGGATTCAGCTTCTGTAGGATTAAATTCATTGTTTGTCTTGTATAAAGTTGCGAGATGTGAGTGAAATTTATGGACTATTTTAACTGGATTACAAGTGTAAACATTTTTTGATAATTTCAAACGCATTGGTTTGAAAGATTTGTTAGTTGAATTTAATGCTCGAGCCAAATATGTACCTGGTTTGTTTGTATTCATGTAGAAATTGTGTTTGGAGCGTTTGAGGGATTTATCAACTGACTCAGTGAGAAATAGATCATATTCCAATCTAGATTTTTCCAGATGAGATTTTGTACTCTGAGATGGATTATCTTGAAATGATATGTAGGCTGCATTAAAATTGAGTTCTAGTTTTTTTGCTAGATTTTTGCGTTCCCGTTTAAATAGTGCCATTTGTCTTTGTATTGTACCACGCAAGACAGGCTTATGAGCTTCCCACAGTGTTATTGGGGAGATGTCTGTTGTATTATTAATTGATATGTATTCCTTTAAAGCTTGTTCAATGGCCATCTGATGTAGTGGGTGTTTGAGCATTATGTCCGGTAAGTACCACGTTGGGTCATGCGCTTTTGGTATGGCTGAGGCTATAGTAGTGTATACTGCATTATGGTCAGACCACGGAATTGGAATTATATCTGATGCAATAATTTCTGGTATCATTCCTATTGTTAGAAAAATATGATCTATTCTGGTGAAGGTTTGATAAGGGTGCGAGAAATAAGTGAATTTCTTTTTCATTGGGTTACTTTCTCTCCATGAATCTACCAGATTGTATTTGGAAAGAAGTTGAGAAAAAGGTAATCTAGAGGTTATTTTGGATGGTGTAAAAGGTGATTTATCTAGAAATGGGAGGAGGACCTGGTTCGAATCCCCACACATTATCACTGTTCCTATTTTGTGTGTATTAATCACTTGTAATATATGTGAGAGGAATGGTGTAGGTTGTTTGTTAGGAGCGTAGTAGGAAATCACTGTGATTGCTGTATCCATTATATAACCCATGAGTATCAGGTATCTACCTTCTGGGTCTTTAATTTCTGATGATAAGGTGAATGGTGTGGATCGGTGAAATGCAATTAGAGTTCCCCTTTGCTTGGTACAGGCAGAAGCCGTGTAAATTTGTTGATAAAAAGGAGAAATATATTTTGGAGTAGAATCTTTGGTGAAGTGTGTTTCTTGGAGGCATACTATGTGAGCCTTCTTGTTATGGAAAGTACGGAAGGCTTTGGTCCTTTTTTGAGGGACATTTATTCCCTGAACATTCAGGGAAAGTATATTCAGTGGTGCCATGGCAATAGATCAAATAGTTTTGACTTACTTTTTGTTATGCAGAGCTGACTGCGCAGATCAACCTGTGTGGACTGAAGAGATGAATAGATAGAAAAGAAACCGGGGAATTCTGGAGTAAAGAGTAAACAAAAAACATATGAGATTAGATGATACATTGTATAAATTATTTTTTGCAAGTAATCACAATTTACCCGTGAAAGAGAATAAATATCTCTCTCAGGGAAATAAGTGCCTTCGTCACACTCCCACATAATATGGTTGGGAGAATGAGGAGGGCTAATGGGGGTACACGGATCTTCCGCTTACAGGAGAGAAGTGCTATGTCAAAAGACATCAAAATGATGTTTCATTAATTGGAGTGCAGAATATAGTTTTTGTTGAAATTATTTATTCCAGGGTGGTTGTATATGGTTAGTCTTGCCCTAGGCTAAATAATTCAGTTAGAAAGGTACTGTTAATAACTTTGGTATTGATGAAGATAGTTTGAATTATTTTGGGATTTTAACCCTTTTAGAGTAAACAATTACATATTTTATTCATATGTAACTGTTTAGATATGTTAACTCATAAAATTGAGGTTGTATTGCTTCAGATTAGAATAAACAAAAACATAATTCTAGGAACTAGTTAGGTAATAATATATTTGTTTTAAGAAAAGAAAGAAAAAGCTTCCATTACTTCTGGATTATTGAACATATTTGTCCTAAAAAGTAATAAATCTATTATTATTACCTGATAATATATAACTGAACAAGAATTTCCTTATTTCACTTATATATTCTAAGGCTATATGAATCAGAAGTAATAAGAAATATAACTGGAATGTAACATGATCCCACACAGTGTGTGACTATCAGAATGCAGTTACATTCAGTTATAAATACAGGTTTTTTATAGAGAACCATCTCTTAGTATAATAAATGAAGAGATATCAGGAATTAGGATGTCAGTCCATTGAATCTTCTTGGTCCATGGATGATGTGGCATAACGGCCTCTTTTGTGAGAATGATGATTCCCATTTTGTTCTGAAATTTTCTGGGTGCTGCCTGAAGGTGAAGATGATGCCATTCTTCTGCGTGTGGAAGTGTTGCTGCTTGTGGGTTCTGTCAGATTTAATTTTAAAAGGGTTTGTTGTAGTTCATCTGCTGATCTGCTTCTGTAAATTGTACCTTGGTAGTTAAATCTGACTGAAAAGGGGAAGCCCCATTGATACCTAATGTTGTGGCGTTGCAGTTCCATTAGTTGGGGTTTCATGGATCGTCTTTTAGTAATAGTAAGTTGGGATAGGTCAGCAAAAATTTGATAATTGTGTCCATGAAAATTAAGTTCCTTTTTTTCTCTTGCAGCAATTAGTATTTGTTCTTTCGTTCTGTAATAATGAAATTTTGTGATTATATCACGTGGGGGTCCATCTTTCTTTTTGGCTGTGAGGGCTCTGTGTACTCTGTCCAGTTCTAAACGTTCAATAGGGATATCTGGCTTTAGTTCTTGTAATAGAGCAGTAATAGTAGATTGCAGGTCTGTCACAGTTTCAGGTATTCCCCTTATGCGCAAGTTTGAACGTCTGGCTCTATTTTTCTTCGAGCTTAGTTTGAAGTATTAAATTCTCTTTTTTTAATTGTTCCAATTCTGTTATATTTTCTTGGGTTGTAATTTCAATTTCATCCATTTTTATTTCTAAGGCTGCGGTTCGGTTTCCCAGCTCTCTTATTTCTTTGGTTAGGCTTTTTGTTATTTGGTCTGAGGTTTGTTTTAAAGCCTTATGAAGCATCTTTTCAAATTGTAATAATATTACTGGGGATACTGCGGAGGCTTGTGGAGAAGTTTGTGAGAGGATTTGTTCTGTATCTGACTCAAATGGAGAGTCTTGCTGTGACATTTTCTGTCTGTGAGAGCGCCCTGATGCTGTATCTTGTGAGGTGACTGGAGCTGCTTTAGTTGCAGTGAGTGCCTGTGAGCTCTTTGTGAGGTGATTTTTATTTCTGCCACGGTTTCCTCCCAGTACCATATTTCCTGCCCAATCTTTCACAGTTTGATCCCAGGGGCAAAAAGGTTCAAATGGATAGATACCTTTTGAGCCTGCAGGCTCCGCTTTGTCCTTCTCTTCTCTCCTCAGCGGTGCGGAGCTCTAACAATGCATGTCTGCTCCGCTAGGCTCCGCCTCCTGCCCCCCATTCCAGAATTTTCATACAATTAGTACTCTCCTCGGATTCAACCTGCTGTAAAACATTGAGGAAAACCAGACAATGGTTTGCCCGGTTTTTCTCATAGTGTGTACTGGGCCTTACAGTTTTTCTTTTTATTCTAGAAGATATACCTCATATTCTTCTTGGGTGCCTATTTTTGTCTTTGTATGACATGTTTTTCATTTGCAAGGTTAGCAAATGGCACAAACAAGATATTCTGATATACTGTATGTAAAAATGTATTCAACCTAACAGAATATCTATTGCATCACATGTGTTTATGTATAAAGGGGGTGTCAAGATGCAGCTATACATTTTGTTAGTTCCTCCCACTGACTCCTATGAAGGTTACGCAGGGATCAGTGAGAGGAACCACTATGTATGGCTGAGGAACAATTCAGTATTCTGAGATTCTTCAACATATGTGTTCTACAGTATAGCAGCAATCAGCAGCATGGGCAGGAGAGGTGAGTACAGTAAAACCTTGGTTTGAGAGTAACTTGTTTTGAGAGCGTTTTGCAAGACAAGCAACATTTTTTACAAAAAAGTGACTTGATATACAAGTGATGTTTTGATATAAGAGTAGCGTCATGTCACAACTGAGTATAAAAGAGAAGAGAGGCGCCTCTAAGTGTAGCAATACGGTTACATTTAATGAAGGTACAACATTTAGCACACATGGTTGATGATTAAAACAGGCACATCTAAGTATGCAGGAATCCGGGGTAAAGCTGTCCACATAGACCATCCTCCGCACTGCCATAGACATCGTCCCTTTCAAGCCTCGTTTTTAGATCGCTCTACTGCAGGGTAGTCTTCCTGGTCACGATTGCAGACTGACAGCAGTGAGAGCCGGTCTAAGTGAACCTCTTTACCCCAGATCCCTGCATACTTAGATGTGCCTCTTTTAATTATCAACCACGTGAGTTGCTAAATGTTGGACCTTCATTAAATGTAACCGTATTGCTACACTTAGAAGCGCCTCTCTTTTCTTTTATACGCTGTAGTTTCTGCTGGATTTTGCTTCTAATCCCCTTGTGGAGACTTCCATTTGTGGATGGACATTTTATGGTTACACAACCTGGTCACATTGCTATAATCTTTTTATATGGACTATAAACTGAAGGACTTATGAATAAATGGTTGTGGAACAAATCATTTGAGTTTCTATTATTTCTTATGGGGAGATTTGCTTTGATATACAAGTGCTTTGCTTCTGGAACGAATTATGCTGGCAATCCAAGGTTTTACTGTATTAAATATCCTCCTTGCAAGGGTTGCATTTTCGACAATGTTATTTCAGTGACAGAGTAAATTTAAAGAACGCAACCCCTCCCAATTAATAGATAAAATATTTTTCCTTTGTTATATTTATGACCATATACACTAGTGAAGTGCTGTCTGTTATAAGTAGCATTAGACCCCATACACACTATTAGATTTTCTGCAGATTTCTGTCTTCAGATTTACCAAAACCATATAATATGAGGTCAAACCTTAAGAGTGTCAATTTGTATGCAATCAGGCATGCCCTTGCACTACATGGTTTTGGTAAATCTGAAGACAAAAATCTGCAGAAAATCTAATAGTGTGTATTGGGGCCTTAGTCTGTCATTTTTTGTCTAAAGTTAAAGGAGAAATACAGCCAAAGCAGTTTGTTCTGCACTCCTGTGACCCGTTTTCAGCAGACAGCAGGCTGAATCCCGCTTTCGGCTGACATCACAGAGCCGGTCCAGGCTCGGGAAAGATAGCAACCATATGGTCAGGATCCGCCCACCTGCCTGGACCAGCACCCGGCTCAGCCTCTCAGCGAGCCACTAAAAGGCTGAGCAAGCTGCTCCCGCCCTCTCCACAGCCCAGCGCTCCAATGAGCACTGGGGGAGCAGAGCAGAGAGCGGTGACTGACAGTCACCAGCTTTCTGCTCAGGGAGCTCTGAGAACCAAGCGATCATCAGTGTTTGATCACTCGGTTCCCAGTCTTAGAGCCAGCCCGGAGGGGGACAGATGTAGCATCGGCAGTGAACAGAAATCTCACCAATGGAAAAAAAATAGAATTGTTTTGTCTGGAGTTACATTTAAATAATAAAGCATGTGCATATATGTGTTTATTTGTTTTTGTGACATTTGTGAATGGTTTCTCTTTTGTTGTGTTTAGGAGCTGTTCTCATTGATCAGTACTGTAATGCTCTTGAAGATGTGAGTTTTGCAGATATTGAAACACAGATTGAAGATATCTTGAGAAAGGTGAAAGTTTACCTGAGTATGAAGAACAGCAGACACCCTAGTCTGTCTCTGCAGGCAGGTTTGTAATGTACACACAATTGTGAATCTCATTTTAAAATATGGGGCAGTTAATTTGCTATACATTGGTTTTTCTGTGTCTGTTATTGTCTTTGAACAGCTCTTCCGGTATCTTTTTCTAACTGTGCTATGACCAATACTCTGAAATGTGTCGGAGTAGTATGCTCTTCGCCCACCCATTCGTATTGGCTCATCACGATGATAACTGAAGCAGTCTGTGTTATATATTATATTGTATGTGAGGCAAGCACTGTTACCACCATTCTTGTATTCAGACCGAAGAGGCAATAAAACTGCGGTAGATATGTTAAGGCACCTCTGTCAGCTGTACTTTTATACCTACTACTATACCTATTTTTTTTTTCTTTAAGGGAACAGTCAAATTACTGAAACCCTGTTGCTTGTTCACCAACATCTTCCTAAAAGATTATATATGCAGGGAGAGACCAAAAAGGGGCTCCTTCGCTTTCTCCTCTCCGCAGCGCGAATACTCATACCTAGATACTGGAATACTAATGTTGCTCCTACAATTAAAGAGTGGCTAGTTGAGATGAACCACGTAAGGAGAATGGAGGAATTAACGGCAAACATACATGAATGTTATCCTAAATATATGACTGTATGGTCTTCCTGGATTGATTTGTTGGGCTCTGTGATCCTTTTTATTAATAGTTATTACTCTAGGATGTGGTTCTGACTTAGGGGGGTTGTTCCCCAGATGGACTGTTATGGACAGACTTGTTTTGTAAAATCTTTTTTTTTATTTTTTCCTTCTTTTTCTGTCGTTTCTTACTCTTTTATTTCCTGTTTTTTTTTTTGTTTTTTTTACTTTTTAGTGTTAGGTTTGTTGTGTTTTTGGGTAGATGCTTGCCCAAGTGAAGTAATGGTTACCTAAGTACAGATGCTTTTCCTGAATAGGTGGTAAGATCTTCACAATATTGGAATAGAGTGGGTTTTTTTTTCAACCTCTATTAATGTCTTGATGTATGGTATTTAGGTGATCCAGATTATGGGCTTTTGAATGTAATTTTGCAAATTATTTAATAAAAATTAATGTTTAAAAAAAAAAAAAAAGATTATATATGCATTAAACCTATTATAGGGATGTTCTTTACCTGTTAAATCCTGCCTTATTTAGACATCCAAAATCCCTGTACTGCTGCTGGGTGTCCCCATCTTGTATGTGATATCAGTGGCTCCTGCAGACTGAGAGCTGTCATTCAAGTGACACTCTAGTATTTCCCCTACGCTTCCCCATCCCTTCAGCTACATAAAAGGCTTTGCAGGGAGGCTAAAGGAGGAGTGGAGATGATGGGCGACCACAGAGAGTAATTAGACACTCTCAGCAGTGCAGATGGCTTAGACATGCAAAGTGGGAGGGGCTGTACTCAGGAATTACAGTGACACTAAACAATATCCTTATTCTTCTAAAATAATCCATATACATACATTACTTCATGATCCTAAGTAGTTGTTTTTTCTTTTGGAGCGTTTGGGTTTGAGGCTGAATTTACTGACTTATTGTGGTCGTATACTCTATCTTCTAATATATCTTTTCCTCTAACTTTGTAGGTAGTAGATCTCTCGTTGAAGACATTGATCTACAGGGGGAGGCACTGGATGCTCTAAATCATGTCCTCTTTGTTGACCTGAAGTTTCAAGGAAATGTATCAGATTTCTATAACCCTCTTAATTCCTATATGCACCAGGTAGGAATATGAAGAGTTTGAAAGTGAATCATCCTCTGAGCTACTACGTAAAAGAAAAATCTAAATAATTTGAAAGGGAATGGCTGCAAAACCTAAATGAGTTCACAATTGCACATGTATAAAAATATATATATTGTATGTGGTCTTGCGCTATTCTTCATCTATATAAAGATGCCATATATATCCATAACCATGATAAATGAAAAGTAACAGTCATAAGTAAATGAAAAAAATGTCCAATAGCTGTAGAAAATCAATTGTTCCAATACAATCGGTGATCAGTCCTTAGATAAATAGTTCCCAGAGAGTCTATAACACTGCCACCAACACCTCAGTGCTCACAGAACTCTCACCTCATAACCACAAAATATGAGCCTTGGTTCAAAATCTAATCGGGGTGAACTTATCCTTCCTACCGGAGTCTCCTCCGCAACTTCTCAGTCAAAAGATCCCGACTCGCATGTGGGGGTGAAGTAGACAAACAAGCCTCCAATAGTGTATTAATGTACCACAAACCATTTATTAAAAGATAACATCAGCTTACATCAAAAATCAGTAAGAAGCGCTCAAATTGATAAAAACATCTGCGTTTTCCGCCTCTCTACTTCACCCCCACATGCGAGTCGGGATCTTTTGACTGAGAAGTTGCGGAGGAGACTCCGGTAGGAAGGATAAGTTCAGCCCGATTAGATTTTGACCCAAGGCTCATATTTTGTGGTTATGAGGTGAGAGTTCTGTGAGCACTGAGGTGTTGGTGGCAGCGTTATAGACTCTCTGGGAACTATCTATCTAAGGACTGATCACCGCTGGTATTGGAACACTTGATTTTCTACAGCATTTTTTTTCATTTACTTATCACTGTTATTGTTCATTTATCATGGTTATGGATATATATATGGCATCTTTATATAGATGAAGGAAGAGCGCAAGACCACATACAATATATATTTATATGAAAAGTTTGTTCGATCTTTTAGCAATTATAGCTTGTATAAATAAACTTGATTTCTTTATCCTCCATTGCGGGACACAGGAACAGAGAAATTCATAGAAATGTGGGATTATATGCAGCTGCTTTCAGGAAGTGGACACTGGTGAACAAATGTTAAAGGCCTGCCCTCTGTAACCGCTCCCATAACCATCATACCTCAGTTTTTGCTTTTGTCCTAGGAGGTTGGGCACTATTTCCTCAGCTCTTCTGAGGTACATTTTCTTTTTTGTCTTTTGCATTGTGTAAATAGCTTAAAGCCTCCTATGTAATGTTCTGTCGGTGCACCCTCTACTCTAGGTGTCGGTCCCTCAAGGAGCATGTCCCACTCCACCCTTCCACAAGCATACCAGGCTCAGGTGCACCCTGTGAGTGTCAGCCAAGTCATATAGTGAAAGTTCTGACTTCAGCTACAGTTCCCACCCATCCTTTATGGCCACTGACGCGTTTCTCCCGGATTGGGCTTAATAAACTTGGTATGTTTCTATATATGTCTTGATTGTTTGTTTTCTTTTTTCTATCAACATTCTCAATTTTCATGAATTCACTAAACTTTACTCAAGATGTGTGTATGCTGTTAAAGCAAGTCTCTCCACCAGAGCTATCCGGACCAGCTTATCATTGGCCATGCCTCAGAGGCTGTACTGGACTGAAATTCGGGGAAGTTGCCTGTAATGTGATCTTTGGGCACTGAACTCATATGATCCCTAGACATCTTGTGTCTAGCTCATTAGCCTCAGAGTAGTCCATGGGTCCAAAATTGTAACACAGCAGTTGTGTGATCCTGTCTCTGAATACTCCATTGTGAGCAACTCCCACTGGGGACGAAGGTTGACTGGAATGTGACCTTCGAGAACTAGGCACTGCTAGTGGCACGTTCTTTACCAATATGCACTGTTTTTGTTCGCCTCAGAACGCTCCCCAGTTTAAAGCAGAAGTACATGTGTGATGTACAATGGTTTCTGCTCTCTCTATCTGTAAGAAATCTGAGGTGAGCATGCCTCCATAGGGGAATGTGGCAATGAGTGTAATACTTTGTACATAGTACTATCCTATCACTTGTGTACTGTATTAGTTAGCTGCAGAGTCCTTTTCACTTTTAGAGCAGGAGTACATTCCTGTGTCGCTGAGATCTCTATGTCTAAATATGTCTTGGCAAATGTGCCTCTATAAGTGACAACAATATCCTAGTATGTACTATGCGAGTAAAAACTCCTACGCTACCAATACAAATCAATCACCTAATGCACTAAATACTGCAGGTGGATGCTCACGCCTAAACATGTTCCCACATCAAACGGTCAAATATAAAAAATTGTAGTGTAGCACTAACCTTTACATGTGAAATGCATACATAAAAATAGTGACTACAATCCACAATCCCAGTGCTGCAAATCCAAAATAAGTTATATATGTCTATGTAATGAACAGCAACTTAATAAATGAATGCACTGACCTTGTATAATCCTGAAGTGCTTTAATACTGATAACTAATTCCACAAATCTAAGTGCTATAAATACTCAATCAATAAAGTGCATTCATCACATAATTAGTGCATCCGCAAATCAATAAAAGTACTTTGAATAGTAATTAAATTCACAATCCCAGTGCTATAAAAAAAAAACTATAAAGTGCATAAGTTTGCTAAGTTTGCTGGAAGTGAGTCCATAGTCCCAGTGCTGTAAATCATGTATTGCAATCACACATTTGCTACTGCATCTTGGCACGTTTTTGTTCCCATACACTATGTGCGTAACACTCCACTCTGCGTGAGTGTTGTGCTCCACCTTTAAGTGAATTCACCGCTCCCCTTATTTTTAGGCAGGCCATAGACAGGGTGAATTTCTCAAATTTGCACAATTTCCCTATCAACACAGACAGTGCTGACAGAGGAAGAATCTCTCCTGCCGAGCAATTTCCTACTCCAGGTGGGTGCGAGTGGGGAAAGCCGTCGCCGCCGGAAGAAGACCATGATTATCTCTAGCGGCTATAGCAGCCGCCTGCAATAATCACAAGCAAATTGGGCAGGCTGGTTGTAGCCAAGTTGATCAATCAACTTGGTACATTCAGCCTGCCCATTATTGGTTCGAAATCGACCGGTTCCTGCTGAAAGGATTCTATTCACAATTTTTATATATGCATTTCACATGTAAAGGGTACAGGGTAAAGGGTAATATCTTATTATGTGACATTGAGCATTATACTCTGCATCTGCCACTTATCTTACCCTTGCGTTACCCAAAGAGTGCTCTTCATTTTTGGACCAGAAGTACTTTCCGGTATATCTGTCTCTGTTTTCTCTATGTATAATTATAACTCTGTACGTATGCATCCATAGGGGCCCCTAACTCCTGTTATGTTGCGTTGAGATTTACACTCTGCATTTGGCGCTTTCCTTTTGAGCAGTAAGCTGTGGTGATCAGGGCTGGTGCTGGTGCAAGAACTTTTGACACCCTAGGCAAAATCTCATTTTGCCGCCCCCATTGGCTCCACCCCTGACTGCACCCCCTTTGTCCTGCCCATGTGAAAGGAGGTGGCACTATACAGGAATCATCGGCTCTGCTTCCTCTAGCGCTGGTTCCAGTGTTGCACTGCGCCTCTAATTACACTACCGGTCAGACGGAGCAACTGCCTGAGACTGAGTTAGTTACATGCTGCAGCCTGCAGAGCATGCAGATGCAAGGGAAACCAGTGTCCGGGCGCCCCTAGGCAGCAGTGCGCCCTAGGCGGTTGCCTAGTTTGCCTAGTGGTAGCACCGGCCCTGGTGGTGATAACCTGTTGAATGCTGGTGGTAGCCATTGGATCTCAAACCTTCCTTTTCATACAGCCTTGAGGTTTTTTTTATACGTGCTAATTGATTTCCTATACTTGAAAGTAGTATTTTATTATTTTTTATTCATTAAACAATTTTGTGTACTTCATGAGGGTGGTGCTTCCTCTGTTTCTTGTTTTTATAGATATCGGATAACCCTGTCTGTCCCATTTAGCTACCTGCTGTGTTGTACAAACACCGAAGATTCTTATATAGTGCACTAGCTAGTCTTGTTTTCTATGTCTGAAGGGCTGTGAAACTAAAATTGCCATGGCACATTCATTTCTCTATGCTATGTCATTTAGCTGTGCTCATTTCAGTTTCAGAGAAACAGTACATTCGGTGTACTCCATTCTCTGATCCCTCCATGTGTGAGTTGTGTGCAGCTGAGCATTATTAGCACATCTTTTCTACTTTTTCTCAAGACTTTATTTCTGCTGTCAAGATCCTTTAATTGCTGGAAAGCCACTGGGGCTCATTTTGCAGATTTCCCAATTGGCTGATCCTCAGCATAGCCTTGGAGGCTTAATCTGAACCCCGCTGTGAGGAAAAAGTGGGGCTGGCCTGTAATGTGCCTTCTAAGCACTGGACTCTGCATTAGGTGCCCTCCTAGACAACTTTGGTGTAACGTTAGCTGTAGAGTGCTTTACAGGTCGGATCATGGTGCACCCATCTGGGGAAATCCTGTTCCTAAAGGCTCCATAGGGAGAATGCCCACCTGGAGGACAAAGTCTAGCTGAATGAGGCAGTTCCCCTAGATCCTGCCTAATGGCACTTAGAGTGGGCTACTTGGAGGGGGCTGTGGGTTTTGGGACTTTTTTCCTTTTACTATGGCAGCCTGGTGGGTGTTTTTATGACCTACACTGTCCGCTAAGGGGTTTACATCAAAGCATCGGCAGCAAAACTGACACAGGCCATTGCCGGAATGAGGTTCAGCAGCATTTTTATTATTGGCACTGCTTACGCTGGTTTGCAACACAGGTTGGTAGCACAGGTTGGGTTGCATGCACACAACATTGTTCTGGAGTGCACACAAACTGACTTAGCCTTCCCCACTGTTTTCAGCTACATTCTCACTATGGCCTTGGCTATATCTCTGAACTCAGAGAAAAAGGGTTTGTTTTGTGTTTTTTTGGGTTTATTTATTTTTGGTGATTGCCCATACATGCAATCCTTTACTATATATTCAGTATGGTGGATCATAAGTTATGAGCCTTGCCAGCTTATGATCCGCTAGCAGTGCAGTGCAGACCTTCAGGGTCTGCAACCGATTGCCCAGACCACTGTCCCCTGCCTGAGTCACAGCACTATTCAGAGTCTTCCTCAACCCCTTTAGAGATGAATTTTGTCTTCGATTTTATCTAGGTATTCTTAGCTACTGTGTCTGAGTTTATTGGACAAGTTGCAGCCATGGTAACTGACTTAGAACACAGGAGATGCAAGCGTGCTTCCATGCCTTCTCCTCCAGAGTCACTCTAATTTCCTTGGGGCTGCAGCTGCTTTTGCACAGTCAGAGGAATATGAGGATTGTACCGTATCCATATTTGAGGAGTTGGTACAGGAAGAGCTTCAATCAGCAGACAAATCCAAAATGTAAAGATACCATCTAGGTCCTTATTGAGGCATTCCACAAATGTCTAGACTTGAAGCTATCTGCATCAGCTACAGGGTAATATCTAGGTTCGTAAAGGTATTAGGTGCACACACAGTGAATTTATGTCTTTTTGTGTTGATTGAGGAATATTTTTTTTTTTTTAAAATCAGAAAAAACAGGTACATCATTTCATATAAGGTGCAATTATCCCTGAAAATATAATTATCATAGGCATCAAGAAAAAACAAAATAACAATTTTGACTAAGACATAAGAGCAAGTCTTGGATAAAGTACAAAGTTAGCCAGCAAAAGGAAAATTGTATAAACATGGAGAACAAACAAAAGAAGAAAAGAAACAAAAAAATAGAATGTCCTCATAGGGATAATCACTGACTGGTCACCAAACCCTCTGTAAAGCTTCAGCCCTCACAAAGTCTGTTCATTACTAACTGATGTGGTGAAAGGTCTGGGACATCTAGCCAAGGTTGTCACATTGAGTAAAATTTTTTGGGAACATTTCTGTGTTGGTGCGTTAACTTCTCGCGAACGAGCATAGTATTTACTTGTGTAACACGTTGCTTCTTAGTCCGGAGGACTATGAGGAGACATCCAGTAACAGGCAATCAATATTCGAACAGTATACAGTAAGCGCAGGACCGCCACATGTGCAAGTGGGGTCAATGTCTCCTCTTCCAGAGCTCCTGAGGAATATAATTAAATGAGAGTTAAAACGGTGTATACATGAAGTCCTTCACTCAAGCTGTGGGCTACATCTATCTACATGTGCAGAGCACTTTGGCTACGTGCTTGAGATGTACATAAGTTTAATTGTATCTTCCACCTTGATTGCTCTTAAGCCCTCGCTCACACTGAACTCTGCTTTAATCATGCGAGTTCATCTAAACGATTTGAAAGCTGCATTTCAGTCTGACTTCGGGGGCGACTTGAAAGGCATTTGTGTGGGTTCATGCACAGATGTCTATTAAAATCATCCCCGAAGTCGCCAAAAGTAGTGCAGGAACTACTTTTGGAAATCGGTGCGGTGCCGCAAAGCCGGCATAGCACCAATTGGGACGCTCCTGTTGCCGGCAATAGGCTCCGATTTGACCTGTCAAATTGCGCCGATGTGAACGGGGGCTAAGACTTGTCTCTCTCAATAAGAACTTCTTAACCTAAATGATTGATAAATATCACCTGAATATTGAGCTTACAGAGAATTTGGGTCTTTCAAGTCGCCCCCGAAGTCATACTGAAATGCGGCTTTCAAATCGTTTAGATGAACTCCCACGATTAAAGCAGAGTTCAGTGTGAGCGAGGGCTTAAGAGCAATCAAGGTGGAAGATACAATTAAACTTATGTACATCCCAAGCACGTTGCCAAAGTGCTCTGCACATGTAGATAGATGTAGCCCACAGCTTGAGTGAAGGACTTCATGTATACACCGTTTTAACTCTCATTTAAATATATTCCTCAGGAGCTCTGGAAGAGGAGACATTGACCCCACGTTAACGTACCAACACAGAAATGTTCCCAAAAAATAATCACGCAGTTGCTGCAGATTTGTTGGCTGCATAAAAAAGTGGCCGTTGTGTGTGTATAAGTGTATATATACAGTGGCTTGCGAAAATATTCGGCCCCCTTGAACTTATCAACCTTTTGCCACATTTCAGGCTTCAAACATAAAGATATAAAATTTTAATTTTTTGTGAAGAATCACCAACAAGTGGGACACAATTGTAAAGTGGAACGAAATCTATTGGATATTTTAAACTTTTTTAGCAATTAAAAAACTGAAAAGTGGTGCGTGCAAAATTATTCGGCCCCTTTAATTTCAGTGCAGCAAACTCACTCCAGAAGTTCAGCGAGGATCTCTGAATGATCCAATGTTGTCCTAAATGACTGATGGTGATAAATAGAATCCACCTGTGTGTAATCAAGTCTTTGTATAAATGCACCTGCTCTGTGATAGTCTCAGGGTTCTGTTGAAAGCGCAGAGAGCATCATGAAGACCAAGGAACACACCAGGCAGGTCCGTAATACTGTTGTGGAGAAGTTTAAAGCCGGATTTGGATACAAAAAGATTTCCCAAGCTTTAAACATCCCAAGGAGCACTGTGCAAGCGATCATTTTGAAATGGAAGGAGTATCAGACCACTGCAAATCTACCAAGACCTGGCTGTCCCTCTAAACTTTCAGCTCAGACAAGGAGAAGACTGATCAGAGATGCAGCCAAGAGGCCCATGATCACTCTGGATGAACTGCAGAGAACTACAGCTGAGGTAGGAGAGTCTGTCCATAGGACAACAATCAGTCGTACACTGCACAAATCTGCCCTTTATGGAAGAGTGGCAAGAAGAAAGCCATTTCTCAAAGATATCCATAAAAAGTCTCGTCTAAAGTTTGCCACAAGCCACCTGGGAGACACACCAAACATGTGGAAGAAGGTGCTCTGGTCCGATGAAACCAAAATCGAACTTTTTGGCCACAATGCAAAATGATATGTTTGGCAAAAAAGCAACACAGCTCATCACACTCAACACACCATCCCCACCGTGAAACATGGTGGTGGCAGCATCATGGTTTGGGCCTGCTTTTCTTCAGCAGGGACAGGGAAGATGGTTAAAATTGAGGGGAAGATGGATGCAGCCAAATACTGGACCATTCTGGATGAAAACCTGTTGGAGTCTGCAAAAGACCTGAAACTGGGACGGAGATTTATCTTCCAACAAGACAATGATCCCAAACATACAGCAAAATCTACAAAGGAATGGTTCACAAATAAACGTATCCAGGTGTTAGAATGGCCAAGTCAAAGTCCAGACCTGAATCCAATCGAGAATCTGTGGACAGAGCTGAAAACTGCTGTTCACAAACACTCTCCATCCAACCTCACTGAGCTCGAGCTGTTTTGCAAGGAAGAATGGGCGAGAATTTCAGTCTCTCGATGTGCAAAACTGATAGAGACATACCCCAAGCGACTTGCAGCTGTAATCGCAGCAAAAGGTGGCTCTACAAAGAATAATTTTGCACGCCCCACTTTTCATTTTTTTATTAGTTAAAAAAGTTTCAAAAATCCAAAAGATTTCGTTCCACTTCACAATTGTGTCCCACTTGTTGGTGATTCTTCACAAAAAATAAAAATTTTATATCTTTATGTTTGAAGCCTGAAATGTGGCCAAAGGTTGAAAAGTTCAAGGGGGCCGAATACTTTCGCAAGCCACTGTGTGTGTGTGTGTATATATATATATATATATATATATATATATATATATATATATATGTGTGTGTATATATATATATATGTGTGTATATATATATATATATATATATATATATATATATATATATATATATATATATATATATATATATATATATATATATATATATATATATATATATATATATATATATATATATTCAACATACAGCCATTAATGTCTAAACTGCTGGCAACAAAAGTGAGTACACCTCTAAGTGAAAATGTCCAAATTGGGCCCAAAGTGTCAATATTTTGTGTGGCCACCATTATTTTCCAGCACTGCCTTAACCCTCTTGGGCATGGAGTTCACCAGAGCTTCACAGGTTGCCACTGAAGTCTTCCACTCCTACATGATGACATCACGGAGCTGGTGGATGTTAGAGACCTTGTGCTCCTCCACCTTCCGTTTTTGAGGATGCCCCGCAGATGCTCAATAGGGTTTAGGTCTGGAGACATGCTTTGCCAGTCCATCACCTTTAAACTCAGCTTATCAAGGCAGTGGTCTTCTTGTAGGTGTGTTTGCGCTCGTTATCATATTGGAATACTGCCCTGTGGCCCAGTCTCCTATGGGAGGGGATCATGCTCTGCTTCAGTATGTCACAGTACATGTTGGCATTCATGGTTCCCTCAATGAACTAGCTCCCCAGTGCCGGCAGCACTCATGCAGCCCCAGACCATGACACTCCCACCACCATGTTTGACTGTAGGCAAGACACACTTTTCTTTGTACTTATCACCTGGTTGCCGCCACACACGCTTGACATCATCTGAAACACATAAGTTTATCTTGGTCTCATCAGAACACAGGGCATTGTTCCAGTAATCCATGTCCGCAGTCTGCTTGTCTTCAGCAAACTGTTTGTGGGCTTTCTAATGCATCATCTTTAGAAGAGGCTTCCTTCTGGGACGATAGCCATGCAGACCAATTTGATGCAGTGTGCAGTGTATGGTCTGAGCACTGAAAAGCTGACCCCCCCACCCCTTCAACCTCTGCAGCAATGCTTGCAGCATTCATACGTGTATTTCCCAAAGACACCCTCTGGATATGACGCTGAGCACGTGCACTCAACTTCTTTGGTCGACCATGGCGCAAGGCCTGTTCTACAGGCCAGTCAAGTTCCTATACCCCAAACTTGCTCATCCATGTCTTTATGGACTTTGGTTTGTGCACTGGTGCGCAGTTATGTTGGAACATGAAAGGGCCATCCCCAAACTGTTCCCACAAAGTTGGGTGCATGAAATTGTCTAAAATGTCTTGGTATGCTGACGCCTTAAGAGTTCCCTTCACTGGAACTAAGGGGCCAAGCCCAACCCCTGAAGAACAACCCCACATCATAATCCCCCCTCCACCAAATGATTTGGATCAGTGCACAAAGCAAGGTCCATAAAGACTTGGATGAACGAATTTGGGGTGGAGGAACTTGACTGGCCTGCACAGTCGTGACCTCATCTTTGGGATGAGTGAGAGTGGAGACTGCGAGCCAGGCCTTCTCGTCCAACATCAGTGCCTGACCTTGCAAATGCGCTTCTGGAAGAATGGTCAAACATTCCCATAGACAGACTCCTAAACCTTGTGGACAGCCTTCCCAGAATATTTGAAGCGGTTATAGCTGCAAAGGGTGGGCCAACTCAATATTAAACCCTACGGACTAAGAGTGGGATGCCATTAAAGTTCATGTGCGTGTAAAGGCAGGTGTCCCAATACTTTTGGTAATATTGTGTGTGTTTTATGTTTTTTTTGTTTTTTTATCCTCTCAACTGTTTTTTCCTTATAGGGCTGGGTTGCCTTCCACTTTATTGTTGAGGTTCATAGTAGCCATTTCATATTCCTTCCCTATTTTTTCATTGACCACTTTTGCCTAATTATTTTTTTGAAAACTCTTCTGATATTTTCTCTTCCACATCCGTTGGATCTCTCAGTGGCTGATGTCCACCCCTCAGTTGGTTTGCTTTTGGACGTCCCACATGTCTACAAGTTTCTATATCCGTGTCCCTCAATGGCCGACAAAGAAAATAAGATTTTGGTGTTTACAGTAAAATCTTTTTCTTGTAATACATTTAGGAGCACAGATCCCAGCCCTTTACATCTTAGCTGTATGTAGTGCTTGCTCGCAAAACCGAGGCAGGATGTTTTGGTTGGCTGATCTTTTAGTGAACCTTAACAGTGTTTTCTTTGCCTGTGCCCACTTCCTGATAGCAGATGCATATAATTCCACATGTCTATGAATTTCCTGTGTCCCTTAAATGACCCCAAGAAAAAAGATTTTTTTTTTTTTTTTTTTTTTTTTTTTTAATACAAAATTATTAAAATATTTTTTGTGTTGTCTTGCCTTGTGTTGTCACAGATCAGGTTTCTGTATGATAGTGCTAGGGAGATTTATATTTAGCTGTATTAGTGAATATGTACCAAGATGACCTTTACTGCATCTTTTTAGGAAAAAAGGTGTCCTATAGTATGTCAGCACTTCAATGCGGATACTGTATAATATACAATGGGTATAGAAAGGGATCGCCCCCCTTTTAAAATAACCACATTTTGTTGCTTTGCAGCCTGAGATGAAGACCGACATCATTTTTGTTTTATCCAGTTGTATCTAGTGCAACGTATAACATCCAAGTGAAGGATATAACACCAACGTGTTATAAAAAAAAAATTCAAAAACAAAATCACTGAGTTGTAAAAAGGATCACCCCCCCCCCCCTACTAAAAATGACTTGTAAACTACATCAGGTGCAACTAATCACCTTCTCAGTGGCACACAAAGCCATTTAACTTTCAACTATGATCAGCTGTGGTCATTTTGATTAGCTTAGCATGAAAAGAGCTTTCCTGGCACATTTCAGTCCCTGGTAATGCAACTGAAGCAAATAATCAACTATGGGTGACAAGGCACTGTCAAAAGATCTCCGGGATAATGTTGTGGACAGGCACAAGTCAGAATGGATACAACAAAAAATTCAAAGACTTTATCAATGATTAGAAGCACAGTGAAGTCTATTATTAAGAAGTGGAAGGTATTTGGTACAACACAGACTCTCCCTGGATCACGACATCACTCCAAACTGGATGAAAGAGCCAGGAGGAAACTGGTCAGAGGCTTCAAAGAGGCCTACAGCAACTCTGAAGCAGTTACATGAATTTATGACAAATAGGTAATTGTGTGCATGTGACAACAATATCACAAATTCTCCACAAGTGTGGCTTGTATGTAGGAAAAAAGCTCCTCAAGAAAGGCCACACGCAGTCACCACTAAGCTTTGCCAAAACGCACCTTGAAGATTTTGAGGCCACATGGAAAAAGGTGTTATGGTCTGGTGAGACAAAAATTTAATTATTTGGCCTCAACACCAAATGACATGTCTGGTGGAAATCCAATACAGCTCACATACAAATAACACCATTCCTACAGTAAAGCATGGAAGTGGTAATATTGTGTTATGGGGATGTTTCTCTGCAGCAGGGACTGGAGCACTTGTCAGGATCGAAGGGAAAATGGATGGGGCAAAATACCATCAAATTCTTGAGTAAATTCTGCTGCCCTCTGCCAGAAAGTTGTCAGTGGGAAGAAGGTTTACTTTTCCAACATGACAATGACCCAAAGCACACAGCAAAAAATGACCATACCGTGGTTGAAGGACAAAAAAAGGTGAATGTCCTTGCATGCCGTGGTCAGAGCCCAGACTTAAATCCCATTGAAAATCTGTGAAATGACTTGAAGGCTGCAGTCCATAAATGGTCACCTTTAAATTCAACTAAACTTGAGCAGTTCTGTAAAGAAGAGTGGGCAAAGATTGCAAAGTCTACAGGTGCAAAGTTAGTAGAGACGTATCCCAACAGACTAAAGGCTCTAATTAAAGCAAAAGGTGGTTCAACGAAATACTGACACAGGGGTGTGACCCCTTTTCCAACTTAGTGATTCTGTTTTTGACCTTTTTTTATTTTTACCTGACATGTTAGTGTTATATCTTTCACTTAAATGTTATTAGTTTCAATGAGTAAATACAGCTGAGTAAATCATACACTGTGTCTGTCTTCATTCCCCCTCACCTTCCAGGACAGCTACTTGAGAGATGATCGGCTCCGCCCTCTACAGGAAACACAAATCAGATAGAATTTAAAAGGCCCCTCCCTTTCCTCTGACCCTCAGTTGTTTTGTGTTTCCAGTCCCTCCAGGAGCACCGACACATTTGTTCTTTTCTTATGGTCTGGTAACTGTGGTTAGTGGACCCCCCTTCTCTGGTTTCATCCAGAACTAGTTGTGGCCAAGTCCTGGATGATGGTCTGTACCAGAAGGGTTTCCTATTTCTAAGGGTTACTTGCCTTTGTAAAATGGTGGCAACTCCCTTCCTTTCCCCAGCGCTGCTGTGTGGAACTGTGTCCTCCTAATTGCTTCCGGTGTACCGAGATGGCGTCAGGAGGATTTCCGGTGATGCAACAAGATGGCGCCGGAACCGGAAGTCACATGATGCATGACGCCGAGTTTTTATAAGGAGCATGGTGTGGAGACACTGAGGACATGCTGCAGGGGAATGGCCTGCTAAAAACGCCATTCTAGGCGCAGTTTTTGCGGTACAGCAGCAGTCTTCTCTGCGACCGTTCTCCGCTTGCTTCATGGAGCCTGAGGACAGGTCTGAGGATGGAACGTCCGCTCGTATTAAACCAGCGGCAGCATCCGGGTCCCATACTGCCCCCAAGGTAAGCCCTGGTCTGTGGATAGCTACAGCAAGGGACTTCTTTTGTATGGATCCTTTTTATTCATGGCCCTTGTTTCTGCTCTCTTCTAGGTCAAACCGGTGAAGAAGAAATGTGGGAACTGTAGAGTCAGGCTCTCTGATAGTTAGTTATAAAAAGCTATTTTGTGAGGATTGTATCCCACCCAGAGCTAGTTCAGAGTCTTCATCCTTTAAGGAGTTAATGACTTCTATGAAGGAGGTAGTGGATTCTTTCGGTCACTGAATGACAGGGTTACTAGTTTAGGCCCTCCCTCTTCTAGACCCATAGCTCAAGATCCTTCAACCTCTGCCAAGTCCCTTCCCTTATTAGTATCTCAGACTATTAGTTCACACAATACCTCTGATCTGGAGGAAGGTGAGAATTCAGTCTCTTCATCTGATGAAAAGTCTGCATCAGATGAAGATACAGGTAGCTCATCCAAGTATCTCTTTCCAGTTGAGGATATTGATGAACTATTAAAAGCAATTTATACCTCAGAGCAGATTTAGATGCCACAGCATGCTCAATCTGTACAGGATAAAATGTATAGGGGCCTTCAGTGACGGAAATCTAGAACCTTTCCGGTACATCAGTCTCTTAGAGACATGATTCTATCTGAATGGAAAGAACCTGAAAAAAGGTTGTTCCAATCCAGAGGACACAAAAGAAGATTTCCTTTTTAGCCTGACTTTGAGGAGGTTTTCTTTAAGTGTCGAAGTGTAGATTAGATGCCCCTATGTCGCATGTGTCCAAAAGATCAGATCTTTCTTTTGAGGATTCTGGGGTCCTTAAGGATCAAATGGATAGGAAGGCCGACTCATTGCTGCATAGGGCCTGGGATGCTTCAGCTTTTTCTTTAGGCCCAGCGGTAGCATCTACCTGTGTGGCTAGAAATCTAGACGTATGGGTCCAGCGTCTAGATGATCTTCTGGCATCTGACGCCCCCAAGGAAGAGATTAGAGAATCCCTCCCACTCATTGCCAAGTCAGTCGCCTTCTTAGCTGATGCAGCAGCAGATTCAGTGAAATCCGCAGCTAGGGCTTCTGCTCTCATTAATTCAGCTAGGCGAGCTATCTGGCTTAAATCTTGGGAAGGTGACCTTAGCTCCAAGAATAAGCTCTTTGGCATTCCTTTCGAAGGCAAACTGTTGTTTGGTTCTTCCTTTAGAAGAAGTCTTATCTCGTTCCTCTGAGAAAGGTAAATGATTCCCTTCTTCCCAAAGGAATAAGCCCCAGAATAAGAGGCCTTTTCGTGGCTTCCAAAACCAGGCTAATTTTAAAGCCAACAGGCAACAGGCTAAAAAAATGGTCCTTTAACAAAGACAAACTCAAAGGAGGAACTCCCTTTGCTCCTTCAGCCCCTTCCAAGAATACCCAGTGACGCCAGGTTAGGGGTAGGGGGAAGATTGTGCCATTTCATCAAGGAATGGGCAGAGATTTCCACCAATTCCTTCATCCTTCAAACTCTGGTAAAGGGTTACAGATTGGAGTTCAAAAATCCCCCCCCCCCCCCCCCAAAGGTTTTTTTCTTACCCACCCGCCGAGAGACCAAGAGAGACGGCAAGCCATGTTAAATTTGATCTCTGTGTGGGAAACAGAGGGAGTTATCTCTCCTGCCCCAGAAGATCAGAAGTTCCGGGGATTTTATTCTCACGTCTTTCTGGTCAAGAAGCTTCCGGCGGCTTTCGTATGGTCATAAATTTAAGCGTCCTAAACCAATACATTGTTTACAGACGTTTCCGTATGGAGAACATTTATTCAGTAAGAAATCTGATGTTACCAGAGGTCTTCATGGTGACCCTGGACCTTCAGGACGCTTATCTTCATGTACCAATCTGCCAGAGCCACAAAAGGTTACTCAGGTTTGCAGTGCTCGTGGGAAACGAGCCGTCTCATTGGCAGTTCAATGCCCTTCCTTTTGGTCTCTCGGCAGCACCGAGGATTTTCACAAAAATCATGGCCAAAGTCATGGCCTGTTTTCGAATTCAAGGTGTATCAGTCGTCCCATATCTAGACGATTTTTTACATTTTTCTCAGGGCAAGGAGTCCCTTATTCAAGACCTACAGTTGGTTTTGCGGACCTTTCAAAAATTAGGGTGGAATGTCAACCAACAGAAGTCTTGCCTAGTACCCTCACAGAGCATACTTTTTCTGGGTTATCTAATAGACTCTGTTGCCCTAAAGATTTTTCTTCCCGAAGAGAAAATTGTGAAAATTCTTCTCTCTGTGCAGACCTTCAAATTGCTCCCTCAGACCCCCCTTCGGCGAATCATGCAGTTGCTGGGCCTAATGAATGCAGCCATTCCAGGGGTGCCTTGGGCTCAATTGCATTCCAGACCCCTTCAGGCTTTTCTTTTGCTCCATTGGGATCGCAGGAAAAATTCTCTGGATCAGCTGGTAAAACTACCAGAAGGGAATTTTCTAGATCTCGCCTGGTGGGAGCAACGAGAACATCTGCAGAGGGGGAAGGATTGGGCACAATATTGCCCAATCAAGATTACCACAGACGCCAGTCTGTGGGGTTGGGGTGCTCAGTCACAGGGTTGGCGGGCTCAAGGAGCCTGGTTGCCAGAGGAAGCAGGTCACTCCTCGAATTTCAGAGAACTTCTGGCTGTGAGGAAAGCACTTATGTCTCTGGGAGAGGGTCTATTCAAAGGACCTTTTAATATTTTCAGACAATGCCACAACAGTGGCGTACTTGAACAAGCAAGGGGGCACTCGCTCGGAATCACTTCTGTCATTAACGCAGCAGATTCTGTCTTGGGCAGAGATCTATGTCTCTTCAGTAAGGGCAGTCCACATCAAGGGGTCAGAAAATGTGCTGGCGGACTTTCTGAGCAGAGCGAGCATCAGTTCCAGCGGTTGGGAACTACATCAAGGCACGTTCCAGGAGGTGGTGCTAAGATGGGGTCTCCCCACAGTGGATCTTTTTGCCTCCAGTCTCAACAAGAAACTACCGGCGTTCTTCTCTCTGGAGAGAGAAACAGAGTCCTTGGGGACGGATGCACTGTCCTTCCCTTGGGACTTCAGCCTGGCCTATGCCTTCCCTCCTTTTCCCCTTTTGCCCCTAGTGGTTCGGAAAATTATTCAGGACAGAGCAGAAGTAGTTCTGATTGCCCCCTGGTGGCCCAGGAGGAGTCGGTTCTCCTCTCTGAAGGCCCTGTCTGTGTATCCTCCCTGGCCCCTTCCAGTTCGAAAGGATCTACTCCATCAGGGACCGGTATTGCATCCAAACCCTCAGACCTTCCATTTGACGGCCTGGAGGCTGAGCGGCGCATCCTACAGTTAAATGTTCAGAGAGGGTTATTCATACTGTCCTGGACAGCCATAAATTGGTCACAAGAAGAATCTATGGGAAAGTTTGGAAAACTTTTATTTCCTGGCAAAGGAAATCTGGTTTAGATTCTTTTTCCACTTCCTGCATTTTAGATTTTCTGCAGGAGGGAGTGAAAAAGGGGCTCTCTGTCAACACCCTTAGGGTTCAGGTTGCTGCCCTATCTTTATTTTCAGAGAGAAGACTAGCGGTAGATCCCTTAGTCAGGAGGTTCCTTTTAGTCAGATCTAGGCATACTCCCAGGATCCTCAAACATGTTCCTCCCTGGGATCTGTCGTTGGTATTAAATGCACTAACAAGGGCTCCTTTTGAGCCTTTGCATGAGGCTTCCCTGAAAATGATTTCTTTGAAATTGTCTTCCCTTTTGACTATTACGTCAGGGCGAAGGATTTCTGATCTAGAGTCTCTTTCCTGTAAAGATCCCTTCCTGAGGATTTTAGAGGACAGGGTGGTGATTAAACCCAATCCACTCTATTTACCCAAAGTTTCTTCCAACTTTCATAGGTCCCAGGAGGTAGTCCTCCCTAGTTTCTGCACCTCTCCCAAAAATGTGGAAGAGGAAAGGTTTGGTCTTTTAGACATTAAGAGGTGTCTTCTACTTTATCTAGAAAAGACCAGTGGGTTTAGGAGTTTCTCCCAACTGTTAGTTTTGTTCAGTGGCCCCAAGAAGGGGTCCAAAGCATCTAAAAGTTCTATTGCTAGGCGGATTAGGGGAGCTATCTGTGAGGCATATAAAGCGTCAGGTCACACCCCTCCTTCTAGAATTAGGGCCCATTCAACGAGATCCATGGCCACATCATGGGCAGAAAGAGCGTGAGCTTCATGGGAAGATATCTCTAAAGCTGCTGTCTGGTCCTCCTCTCATGCATTTGTCAAGCATTATAGAGTTCAGATGCTTTCCAGCCAGGACCTTTCCTTTGGTAGGAAAGTGCTTCAGGCTGTCGTCCCTCCCTAAGGTATAATATCTTGCTTATCCTCTCAAGTAGCTGTCCTGGAAGGTGAGGGGGGAAAACCCCCGTTAGACTTACTGGTAACGGTATTTCCAGGAACCTTCCAGGACAGCGTCTATATTCCCACCCTATTCTATTTTTTCACTGGTCAACCATGTTTTCCTGATGGTGTGTTTTATGTTTTCTATTTTTTTCCTCTGCCGAGTGCACCTTTGGTGGAGGTTACTTGATCTTCTAAACAACTGAGGGTCAGAGGAAAGGGAGAGGCCTTTTAAATTCTGTCTGATTTGTGTTTCCTGTAGAGGGCGGAGCCGATCATCTCTCAAGTAGCTGTCCTGGAAGGTTCCTGGAAATACCGTTACCGGTAAGTCTAACGGGGGTTTTTTAGGCTGCAAAGCAACAAAATGTGATTATTTTAAAGGGGGGGGGATTTATTTTCTATACCTACTGTATGTTATTTAAAGTAAACGTTTTCTCAGAGAACTATGAGATCTGCCATTGCTTATGACCTTCTGAAAAGGCTGGTTGACTTGCTGCTATACTGATTCACTGTGTTCAGTACTTTTTAAGCCACTGACCTGCAAATGGCATACATACCAGAAGAATTGCCAAAGCCAAAAGTCCTTCTCAAAATACTTGTACAGGTTTACTGACTCAAAGTACTAAAGCAAGAATGGGAACCTGAAATCTAGGCATCTAGAAAGTGCAGAATGAGACGTCAGCAACTGCAATCTACATTTTTCGTTTAAAAAGTGATTGTGTTGACTGGGCACAAAAAGGGCCTGTTTGTACCTGCTATTCTCGCAGAACTCCTAGGGTTATGGTTACATTATGTTGTGAGAACAGATGGAAACAATGCTTGGCAGAGTTGTTCTTTAAACATTTTGTTACTTGCTTTTTTTAAGGTTCTAATTAATAAGACAGGAATCCCAATAAGCCTCTGCGTACTCTATCTCACACTTGCTATGCGCCTGGGAGTTTTTCTGGAGCCAGTCAATTTTCCTCATCATTTCATGCTAAGATGGTGCCAAGGTACCCGTGGGTAAGAAACTCTTTCCTATAACTCTATAGGTCATATATTTGGGCTGGTTGGAACATTTCTGACCAGATTAATACATTTTACTCAAATCTGCCCGGAAGGAAAATTCTGCCGCAATCAAACCATTAAACGCAGGTAAAAGACAACTTTTATACTCCTAGCTTTCAAACATTTATTAATGCAATTGTTGCATATCTATTTTGCTTATTGTTTGTAGGTGCAGTACTTCAGCAATATCAGAGTTTTATAGATGAAGATTTCTAGACCACATAGTATTCCATTTGCACCATGGTTAACCATAGCTCCTATATTTTGTGGACATGACAAGTTACTTTTATAAAGCTTGTGCCAAGGCAAATAAGCCAACTTCATTTGATTTTAAAGTAGAATATCTTACATATGAAATAAGAGCACTTTTATGTCTGGCACTGTCGAAAGCTCAGTAGTCAGAGCTCTGGACACTTACTGCGATCAGAAGGAATTTAGTATCATGTTTTAATGACATTAAGCTAAGCAAATTCCATCTATTAGGCAGTTGTTGAGTTATAAATATGGGAGCTGCCATTGCTGACTTGAGTTAAAGTTAGACGTTCCAGGGTTTTTATTCTGGATTCACTACTTAGTGAATTACACATCTGAAACCAGTATGTAGGTCCAGAATTCCAATCCAGTATTTCAGTGGCTGTCAATGACTTACCCTAGGGAGTCTCAATTTTAATCTTTTGCTACGAAGAGGTCACCACTTTGAGGAGGTTTCACCACTTGCTGCTAATCGCCTGAATAGGCTTATGCTACACAAATTTTAAGGAGCTAATTTCTGCTACTAAAATTGTTAGCGATTAATAAGTATTTGTAGCAAATGATTACTAACCAAAATAACCCCTAAGGTACTAATATAAGAAGAGGAAGTAGAGAGGAGACGTTGCTGGGACAGCCAAGGAGGACCTTATTTAAAACATTCACTGTGGAACAACGATCGATCCAATTACCCTTGTGTGTGGTAAACAAGCGATTATTGCCTTGCATGAAAGTGCTGGCAAAATAAGTCAGTGAGTGTAATTCTTAAGGGAGTGGAAGCTCTGTTCACGAGGGGAGAGGTGGAAGAGACACAGTATCACCTTTGTCTTTGTCAAAATTTATTACTACCCTTTTGGACACTTTTTTATCACGTGTCATGTCTTTTTTGGACTGATTTATTTAAAAAAAAACATGTTATATAATATGTTTTTTTGCATGTGCAGCATGGTATGAAATGATTGCACAAAATATATCACTGGAGATGTATTGTCATTTATGTTTTTGGTAAGAGTACACTTTATGTGTTTAATACACATGAAGAGGGTCACACCATCACTGTGTTAAATTCACTTGAACACTTATATAGTTTGTTTATGTACATATATACTTTTCAGTTTGTAGATCTGTTCAGAGCAAGATTTTACTTTGTGTTAGTGTGTAGTACACATGCAGGGGGTCACACCATCATTGTGTTAAAGGCACTTGGACACTTTTTGAAGCGCCTCTTATTTTTTCCTGGAGGCCTGTAGGAGGATTGTGGTAGTTACAGGCATCTTTGATTAAATATTTAGTATATACTAATATATGTATTAGCATCTTTTACCTATCGATGTAGCTTACTCCATTGGGAACCATGTGTTCTATTTCTTTAGAAGTCATTTGCTAAACCTAAAGTGGTTCTAAAACATTCAATTCATTATGCATTAAAGTAAAAAAGCTTCCGAGTGCAGCCTCCCCTTTATACTTACCTGAGCCCAATCTCAATCCAGCTGTCTCGGCTCTGTCAGTCTTCATTAGACAGTAAGGCAGCATCAGGAGGGAGGAGGGAGTAAGGAGGGATTAAGCCAATGGGAGCACTCAGCAGAGGGGGTTCGAGAAGAGGAAGATCGGAGCTGCCTTGTGCAAAACCTTTGCACTAAGCAGGCAAGCATGACATGTTTGTTATTTTAAAAAAAAAATAGAAATTGTGACTTTTCAATCACTTTAATGATTTTTTTCTAGCAATTTTAGTAGCAGAAGTGAGCTACAAAAATCTCCTATGTAACTCTAGCCTATTCAGGTGACAGCAAACAAGTGGTTACATTTCCTAGCTACAAAAACAAATAAATTGGCTGTGTAGCTCGAGGGTAGGTCAATGACCATTCCATAATTTGCATTTTTGATAAACAAGCAGGGCATAAAAGCTCCCATATTGCTGTCCTGACTTTTTAAGTGAGGTTACTGTAGCACATACAGTGCCTTTTTTTGCACCTCTATTCCCTAATTGACCATAATTGAAATTATGATATTGTTCGAGCCAGTCACTTTTTGAATATATTTTGTAATCGTATAACCACACTAAAATATGGGTAATATGTTTTGTTAATTACTGTGACATATGCATAGTTACATAGTAGGTGAGGTCAAAAAAAGACACAAGTGCATCAACTCCAACCTATGTGTGATTATATGTCAGTATTACATTGTATATCCCTGTATGTTGCGATCGTTCAGGTACTTATCTAATAGTTTCTTGAAACTATCAATGCTCCCCGCTGAAACCACCGCCTGTGGAAGGGAATTCCACATCCTTGCCGCTCTTACAGTAAATAACCCTCTACAAAGTTTAAGGTTAGACCTCTTATCTTCTAATTTTAATGAGTGGCCATGTGTCTTGTTGAACTCCCTTCCGCGAGAAAGTTTTATCCCTATTGTGGGGTCACCAGTATGGTATTTGTATATTGAAATCGTATCCCCTCTCAAGCGTCTCTTCTCCAGAGAGAATAAGTTCAGTGCTCGCAACCTTTAACTAATATCCTCCAGACCCTTTATTAGCTTTGTTGCCCTTCTTTGTACTCGCTCCATTTCCAGTACATCCTTCATGAGGACTGGTGCCCAGAACTGGACAGCATACTCTAGGTGCGGCCGGACCAGAGTCTTGTAGAACGGGAGAATTATCATTTTATCCCTGGAATTAAAACTCTTTTTAATGCATGCCAATATTCTGTTTGCTTTGTTAGCAGCAGCTTGGCATTGCATGTCATTGCTGAGCCTATCATCTACTAGGACCCCCAGGTCCTTTTCCATCCTAGATTCCCCCAGAGGTTCTCCCCCCAGTGTATAGATTGCATTCATATTTTTGCCACCCAAATGTATTATTTTACATTTTTTTACATTGAACCTCATTTGCCATGTAGTTGCCCACCCCATTCATTTGTTCAGATCTTTTTGCAAGGTTTCCACATCCTGAGGAGAAGTTATTGCCCTGCTTAGCTTAGTATTGTCTGCAAATACAGAGATTGAACTGTTTATCCCATCCTCCAGGATTGGTCCCAGTACAGAACCCTGGGGGACCCCACTACCCACCCCTGACCATTCTGAGTACTCCCCATTTATCACCACCCTCTGAACCCGCCCTTGTAGCCAGTTTTCAATCCATGTACTCACCCTATGGTCCATGCCAACAGGCCTTATTTTGTACAGTAAATGTTTATGGGAAACTGTGTCAAATGCATTTGCAAAATCCAGATACACCACGTCTACGGGCCACAATGCTATTTATATAACGCAATTTGGGTTTTGTAATGTTATAGCTGAATCATTCACGGCTGTGTGTCACAAGCATTCTTGCAGATTTCTATTGAACATTAGTTGATGGGACGCAGTTGAAAGAGTTCACTAGAGCCCTAGGTTGTGGTATGACAAAGCTACATTGGCTGCCACTAGTAATTGTGTAAAACATTTGAATATAAATGTTCCAAAACATATGTTTTATATTTCCCCTGCAGAAGTTCATTTGTTACAGACTATGTTTTTGTGGATGCATTTGGATCTGGAAAATACCGGACTGCTAAAGAGTGTGAATACCTGATTGGTCAGCCTGTAACAGAGGAGTTCTTTGCAGCTGTCAACACTAAGGAGGTCCTACAGCGTATGGTAGGAAACCTGCTCAACCTCGGAAAAAGGTAGGATTTCCACATATTCCTTTATATAGAATTGTATTTCCTGCTTGTACTGTACAGGATGCCGAGTGTTTTTTTTTTTTTTTTTTTTAATCATTACAGTTGGGTTATATGCAGGTATCTTTCGCTGACTAGACACTGGCGAAAAAAGACTGCAAGGACATTCCCTATAAAACTTCTCCCACTGTCCTTAGGTGATGGATTTCTTCCATGAAGATTCCTTCATCACTTGGTTGCACCATAGCCATTGTGGCTTCTTATGCAGCTTCCAGATCGGAGGATATCTCAGTAGAGCCTGATAGCAGATGCGGGCCTGTAATGTTGCTTTGCACTGGATCTTAATGTGGGTGCTCCCCTTAGCATGTACTGCAGCAAGTGGAAATAGCCACATGCTGCTTCACAGGTCCGGAGGTGCAGTCTGCCTGGTGCGGAGCCCAGCCTTTGAAGACCCCTGCCCTTCGTAGAAAGGGCTAAGCTGGGAAGGGGTTAATGTCCCTCTAATTGTGCAAATGATGTGATGAATACACAGGGCAAAAGCCCTATAAACATTCAATCCCAGCATGCCGTTACTTGTTGTGCCAGGCACTTCTCTCTGGTTATATCATTGTACAGTACCTGTGCAAACTGGGCACTACTTCACCAGTGCAGCTGAAAACATGTACTTCGCATGTGTCCCCTCTTTTTCAGAGAAGCTTCAGACCTCTTCTTCTTTGCATTCAGGACATCCGTCAAGCAACTTCTACTGGTTCTGGAGCATAAGGACATATTCATATTGGTTTACTTTTGCTGATCCTCTGTTACAGCGGCCTACAGGTGTTTGCACAGAGGTATCTCTCCCCTACACCACTGCTGTGGAGGTCATGAATACCCCAATACACATGGTGGACCACAATGCCCCGCACGATAGGATTTTCCAATGGAAAATGTTCTATGGGAGCTAGTTGCCGAAAATTATGACTGTGTGTAGGCTCCATCGGACATTTTCCATCGCAATTTCTGTCACACAAAATTTGAGCGCTGGTTCTCAAATTTTCCGACAACAAAATCCGTTGTCTTAAATTCTGATCGTGTGTGAACAATTCCAATGCACAAAATTCCACGCATGCTCGGAATCAAGCAGAAGAGCTGCACTGGCAATTGAACTTTCTTTTTCTCGGCCCGTCGTACATGTTGATGTTCGGAATTTCCGACAAGATTTGTGTGACCGTGTGTATGCAAGACAAGTTTGAACCAACATCCGTCGGAAAAATAACATGGATTTTGTTGTCGGAAATTCCTATCATGTGTACAGGTCATAAGAGGACAGATACATGATCAGATTGGTTCAATACTTCAGGCCCTGGTACCCTCCCCTCTGATGTTTGTCTCCAGTCTGCCTTCCTTCTCTTTGGCCATGCTTGTCTCATACTTCTGTCTAGAGAGGAATGTTTTGTTAAAGTTAAACTCAAAACCAAAAATTTTATATATTGCAGCTTACTCCAGCCCACACGTTAAAAGTAGTTACAACAACAATTTTTTGTTCCTTTTTGAGTTAAAGGTTTTACATAAATATCATATCACTGTAAGCAACTCTGTCAGTGTTAAATGATTTGCCTCAGCCCTCTAACTGATGCATCTATTGAGACTGTTTGTTTTATTGAAAAACAACAGACTTGCTGGCAGGATCCCCAGAAACTAAAGGGAAAAAAAGCCTAAAAAGAAGGACCAGACTCAGATTGGGGTACCTGGGTCTGATGCTTAAAGTGATATTCAAGGCAAGTTTAAAAAAAAATTATTTAACAAACATGTTTTACTTACCTACTCTATGCAATGGTTTTGCACAGAGCACCCCTGATTCTCCTCTTATCGGGTCCACTGCCAGCTCTCTTGGCCCCTCCCTCCTGCCAAGTGTCCCCAGAACAAACAGCTTGCTGTGAGCGCACCCAAGCAAGCTCGTTCCCAAGCTACTGCTCTGTGTGTCTATTCACACACAGAGCTGCAGTTCAGTCCCTCTTTCTGTCTCTTTTCATTGGCTCACTGGCTGTGATTGACAGCAGTGGCTCCTGCTGCTGTCTCAGCCAATGAGCAGGTAGAGTCCCCAGAGAGTCGAGGCTCTCGTGCACATTGCTGGATCGCAGTGGGGCTCAGGTAAGTATTAGGGGGTCTGGTGCACACAGAAGTTTTTTTACCTACAGGCATAGAAGCCATGAAGGTAAAAACCTTGAGCCTTTCGAAACACTTTAACATGAATTTGTTCAGAACCCTTCTGCCTCATGACAAGTTTCAGTCCTTTTGTTCTCATGTCAGGGCCCAGAGGAAGTCCCTGGTTCATATATGTATGTGGGTCTTAGATTTAATGGTAGCCTCCTTCAAGGCAGTGCTGTACGCCCAGTTTCACTCCAGACCATTGCAACATTCTGGCTGCGTGGAACAAACTGAGTCCTTGGACCGCTCAATTCATATGAACTCCAAAGCCAATCTCTCACTAATGTGGTGGAGTTCCAATCCAGCAGTGGAGTTAGGGAAACCTTTTTACCACAGTGGTGGATTGTTCTTTCAACAGATGCCAGCCTGTCGGACTGCAGGGCAGTCCTAAACACCTTCTTGGTGCAGGGCGCTTGGTTGTTGGAGAAGACACACCTTCCAATCAACATTCAGGATGATTTCAGTGCTGCACTCCTTCATGTTTTGGCACTGTCCTTGTCCACATGCCAAGCATGAAGATTTAGCAGTCAGACTTTCTCAGTCATTAACGTCTGGATCTAAGAGAATGGGCTGTCCATCCAGAGTTCTTTAAAGCTCTTTGCCACAGGTTGGGAACACCAGATTCAAACAAACTGGACAGGTTGATGGAAGGATGATTGGAGGTGTGAAAGTTGTAATGCCATCCTGTCTTAGCTACATAACACTATTGTTGGTGTCCTCAATTTACATGACTAGAGAACAATTCATGTTGTCGGATCACCAGGATAGAGATGGCATTCTATTTGGAAGAAAGTGACTAAGGCCCCTGTTCAGGGATAGTTGTTTCACTTAGACATAGATGGACTGCTTGTGAACTAGTTGTTCTCTCTGTCCAAAATGTGCACTTTGCCTTCCTTAAAAGAATCTCTCTTTTGCTTAAAGGAGAAGTTCAGCCAGAGCTTGTTTTGGCTGTACTTCTCCTGTGGCTTACAGGAGTGCAGTTTGTTCTGCTCTCCTGTGACCCGTTTTCTGCCGACAGCAAGCTAAAGCCTGCTGTCGGCTGACGTCATAGAGCAGGTCCAGGCTGGAGAAAGATTGCAACCATATGGTCGGGATCCACCCAGGAGCCTGGACCGGCACCTAGGTCAGCCTCTCAGCGAGCTGCTGAAAGCCTGAGCCAGCCGCTCCCGCACACTCCACAGCCCAGCACTCCAGTTAGCGCTGGGGAGGGGCAGATCAGAGAGCGATGACTGACCGTCACTTCTCTATGCTCAGCGTGGCAGGGAGAACTGAGCGATCAGCAGTGTTTGATCACTCAGTTTTCGGCCTTAGAACCAGCAGGGGACAGATGCAGCATACGATTAATGCTGCATCCACCTAGGTAAGTATGATTAAAAAAAAAAAAAATCCAATACTTCTCTTTTAAGGAGCAGAAAGACTGCTGAGTATTGGCCTGTAGATTTTTCTCTTTTGTTGGGCCATTTGTTAAGAGTTTGTTTTGTCTCCACAATATATAGGCCCTTGCATGCCTTACTACACTGCCCTGTATATACTAAGATATGTTGCTTGTGTTTGGGTGTAGGGTCTTTAGGATGTACAAGTTTCTGTCTCCGCATATTGCTGGGCTTGAAGGATACAGGGATGCTGTGTTTGTTAAAGATCTTTTTGACTTTTTTAGTCACTCCTGCTATGTCTGGGATGACTATATTACTGAATATGTTCTCCATGTACAGGCTAACTACAATGAGGGGCATAGGTGATTCCATAGCACAGCCATGTTTCTGTCTGTATAAGTTACCTATTTGCGTGAAATAAGTTGTGTTGAGACAAAGATCCAGCAAAGAACAAGCTTAGTCTGACTTGAGTTCTGTTCAATTATCAAGAGTGATCTCATTTCAGATATTTCCTTACAGTTTCAAGAGCCTGTGCTGTTGGTATACAAGTGAAAGTGGATATGACACCATAGGACACCATTATTTCTTCTGGCTCCAACTTCAGTCCATGTACTTTGTTGACAAATTATTTCGAGTTCTAAAGATGGTGTACTGTGTTGCCAGCTAAGGGTGATATACTCTGCAGTCTTCCTACATCTACATTGGGGAAATTCATTTTTTGATCCCCTGCAGATTTTGTAGGTCTGCCCACTTACAAAGAAATGGAGGGTCTATCATTTTTATCATAGGTGTATTGTAAATGATAGAGACAGAATATCAACCACAAATCAGGAAAAAACACATGATGCAAATGTTATAAATTGAGTTCCAGTTCAGTGAGTAAAAAAAGTATTTGATCCCCAAGCAAAACATGACTTAGTACTTGGTGGAGAAACCCTTGTTGGCAAGCACAGAAGTAAGACATTTCTTGTAGATAGTGACCAGGTTTTCACACATCTCAGGAGGGATTTTGGTCCACTCTTCTATACAGATCTTCTCTAAATCCTTAAGGTTTCTTGGCTGTCGCTTGGCAACTCAAAGTTTCAGCTCCCTCCATAAATTTTCTATAGGATTAAGGTCTAGAGAGCTAGGCCACTCCTTGACCTTAATGTGCTTCTTCTTGAGACAGTCCTTTGTTGCCTTGGCGATTTGTCTTGGGTCATTGTCATGCTGAAAGACCCATCTGGCTGAGGGAAGAAGGTTCTCAGCCAAGATTTCTTTGTACCTTTAGCAGAGAAACAGCCGCAAAGCATAATGTTTCCACCTCCGTGCTTGACTGTAGGGATCCTGTTCTTATGGTCATAGCATTTTTTTTCCTCCAAACAGGGTGAGCCCTCCTCAAGAAGGCACATGTACAGTCATGCCAATGAACATCCAAATGATTTAGAGAAGGAATGGGAGAAAGTACTGTGGTCAGATGAGACCAAAATTGAGCTCTTTGGCATTAACACGACTCGCTGAGTTTGAAGGAAGAAAAATGCTGACTATGACCTTAAGAACACAATCCCTACAATCAAGCACAGAGGTGGAAACATGATGCCTTGGGGCTGTTTCTCTGCTAAATATACAGGCTGGCTTTACCACATTGAGGGGCCAATGGACGGAGCCATGTATTGTAAAATCTTGGATGAGAAACTTCTTCCCTCAGCCAGAACACTGAAGATGGGCTATGGATGGGTCTTCCAGCATGACAATGAAGAAGCACATTAAGGTCATGGAGTGGCCTAGCCAGTCTCCAGACCTTAATCCTATAGAAAATTTATGAAGGAAGCTGAAACTTCGAGTTGCCAAGACGCAGCCATGAAACCTTAAGGATTTAGAGAAGATCTGTAAAGAAGAATGAACCAAAATCCCTCCTGAGATGTGTGCAAACCTAGTAACCAACTACAAGAAACGTCTTACCTCTGTGCTTGCCAACTAGGGTTTCTCCACCAAGTATTAGGTTATGTTTTGCCTGGGGATCAAATATTTATTTTACTCACTGAACTGCAACTTATTTTATAGCATTTGTTTTATGTGTTTTTTTTCTGGATCTTTGGTTGATATTATATCTCTATCATTTAACATACATCTATGATAAAAAATATAGACCCTTCATTTCTTTGTAAGTGGGCAAATTTACAAAATCTACAGGGGATCAAATAATTTCCCCACTGTAAGGCCTCTTGCACATAGAAGTAAAAAAAAACAATGCACACAGCTGCATAAAGATCAGTAGTACAGTGATGAGTACAGGGCCATAAAACAAAAATAGAAATTGTAAGTTTTGAGTGCAGCAAGCTACATGCATATGCGTCTATACGCATGTATACATGCGCATACTGCAACACTGGCAAGGAAGAAGAATTTAAGGTGTGTATGAGCATTCGTGCATTTATATGTGTTTATACAAGGTCTTTATGGAACATTTTACTCAAGATCTTTCTGTCAACAAGATCCTGAGTATAACTTATCAGTAAGTTAGTACATCTGTGTGCAACTGGCCATAGGGAAGTAGGGACATTCTTTTGAAGACAGTGAGGACAACTGGCTTATAAGTGATATGAAAGAGGCCATCTACATCATAAAACAATAACCATCCCTTAGTCATCATATTTCTTCCACATATGATGCAGTTTTAACATCTCTAACAATGGGCTTATGTTACTAGGACAGGATGGCACCACAACTTTTGCACCCCCTATCCTGCTCTTGGACCATCAACATTTACATATTCTGTGATGAGTGGATTAAGGTGTCCTCCGGTGTGAATATAAATACTGGGGTATCTTCCTGACACTCTAGGAAATAAATGGTTTGGTAAGCTACTATAGATCTTCAACATTACAGAACAATTCTAGTTGAATGTGACAAACTAAAAACTAGATACACATTTATATAAATGAGAACCCTCACAGACATAAGAGCTGCATAAACTGTGGTATTAAGTTGGTCTCATTTTATTATAAGTAGATTATTACTTTACAATTCTTGTTCTGTTTTACACGTGTCCCTTACAGGGAAAGTAAAGACCGTAGCTTTATGCTGCTGAGAGTATCTTTGGATCTGTATCTAGCCATGTATCCAGACAGCGTGCAACACCTATTGCTACAAGCGCGACTGTATTTTCACCTCGGTATATGGCCTGAAAAGGTAAAAAACCAAAGACAAAGAATATGCTAATAGCCAGAAAAAAAGAGAAATAATGAATTTAGCAAAAAGTACGGTACTTGTAACTACAGCATAAAACTGTGTCATGTGTCTTTTTTTATTTCTATACGGTTCTTTTGCCTCCATTGGTAATTTATTGTTGATTTAAAATTTTTAATTTTGAAAGGGGCAAACTAGCAGCTCTATGGTAGAATGACCTTCTCATCAGATTTTGCTAACCTAATCATTTTGCTCCAGGTAATGCTAACGTACAGTGTGCCAAATGTGACAGTCACATTGTATTCCTAAACCAGTTGTGGACACTGGGTGCAGTATACATACCAAAACAAATTTTATCAGAGGACAACGGACGTATGTAGTACTCCCTTTTCTTCTGCCCCACTGTCAGTCCCCCCCTGCACTTGCCAGCAGTTCCCACCTGTCAAAATGACAGTTGTTCAAATGCGATAAAGAGAGACGTAAAAAAATAAAAAATAAAATTTATTCCTATTTTACTTCCTTTTAACCCATAGTTTATCAGCCCTATTTAACTTCTCCTTGCCCTTCTCCTTCAGCTATTATTTTCCTGCTGATTTTTTTCACTTACTTTTTTTTTTTTTTTTTTTTAACCATTAAACCATTAAACCAGGCTGAGCTCGTTTGGCTGATCTTCTCCTATGGGTCACAGGAATGCAATTCGTTTTACACTCCTGTGACCCATTTTCAGCAGAGAGCGGTCTGAAGTCCTTTCTCTGCTAACGTTGCAGGAATCAGTCCAGGCACCAAGTCATCACGACAATAAAGTCTGGATCCGCCAGGTGCCTGGACTGATGCCTGTCTCAGCCTCTCAGCGAGCCGCTGAGAGCTTGAGACGGCCGCTCCCCGCCCATCCACAGCTCAGCACTCCAGTGAGTGTAGAGGAGCAGAGAGGAGAGCTGCTGATTGACAGTCAGCAGCTCTCTGCTTGGGGATCTGTGAGAACCGAGCCATCGGCGGTGTTCGATCGCTCAGTTCTCAGTGCAAAGGCGGCGAGGGACTATCTACCTAGGTAAATATAAATGGGCAAAAAAAAAAAACATACTTCTCTTTTGAAAAATAAACTTTATTTAGCATATTTTAATCATATTTGTTACATTTGTTTAGCCTCACATTTCAAAAGTGAAAAATGGAAATGGTTTTATATCATATGTTGATACCTTTTGCACCAAAGTTATCATTTTAGTGTTTTTTTTTTTTTTTTAATGGGATCAGTTATAGAATAAATATTATATTTTGTATTTACAATAATATTTAAATGACCAAAAGTAGAAAAAAGTTTATGTTAACAAGGTAATACATATATGTTTTTTTTTTCTTAACTTTATTGAGCAATTTAAGTAAACGTTACACAGTCCAGAGCATGTACATCATGCAGAAACAATACAGATCTGCATCTTACACAGAGTATAGCGATACCAAGAAATACAAAAAAAATTCACCAACATGTACAGACAAGCATATACGCCTATCAAACATACATGTCCCACTCCTCAGGAACAGAGTATTAATATAACACTTAATTACCCCTCAACACTGTAGCAGTCGATCCATAAAAAGATCTACCGGGGCCAGACCTGGAGTATCTACCCACGGTGCCCAGTGCTTATTAGATTTACCAAAACACCCTCAATGCTGATAAATACATTTTTCAAGTTGTAGGGTATCCCCCATTTGGGATATTCATTCTTTCAGTGTAGGGGGATCAGTCGATTGCCAGTGCCTTAGAATTAACTTACCGGCCTGAAAAACGGCCCTGGCTATGGCTTGTTTAGGTAAATCCTCAGCAGAGAGATTGCATAGAATGTCCAATAGACATTGTTTGGCGTCTTCACGTACTTGGACTTTAAAAACCTGGTTAATAGTGGCTATGGCTCCCTTCCAATAAAGGTGTAATTTTGAACACTGCCATAATAAGTGTAATAAATCGCCATGATCCCTACTACATCGTGTACAGGTGGGATCCTCTGTCATTCCCATACAAAATAATCTCACAGGTGTATAATGTACCCTCAGCAGTAAATACAACTGAAAGGCATTGAGAAACATTTAAAGTGATTGTAAAGGCAGAAGGTTTTTTTATCTTAATGCATTATATGCATTAGGATAGATGGCTTTCTGTGTGTAGCATCCCCTTTAAGCCCCTCTAATACTTACCTGAGCCCCATCTCTATGTTGCAGGAGTGTCTCAGCTGCCTGGGGCTCCCCTCCTCATTGGCTGAGACAGCAGCGCAGCACCATTGGCTCCCGCTGCTGTCACAGTAAGTCAGCCAATGAGGAGAGAAAGGGAGTGGGGCCAGGCCGCGGCTCCATGTCTGAATGGACACAGGGAGCTGTGGCTTGGCTCGGGTGCCCCCATAGCAACCTGCTTGCTGTGGGGGCACTCAACAGGATGGGGGGACCCGAGAAGAGGAGGATCCAGGTTGCTCTGTGCAAAAGCATTACAAAGAGCAGGTAAGTATAACATGTTTGTTATTTTTACCTAAAAAAAAACAAAAACAACGACACTTTACAATCACTTTAAGGAACATTGGACTGTTAATAAAGCCTCCTCCCACTGCTCTTCTTCAAAACCCCACATCCTTTTCACTCATATATCAAAGCGAGTTTCCCTATAGGAATCAATGGAAACTCAGCTCATTCATTCCACAGTGACTGCTGGTGTATGCAGTACTGTATGTGGCCAGAGGTACGGGGACGCTGGTGTATGCAGTACCACATGTGGCTAGAGGTGCAGGGGGCTGGAGACGCCCTGCACCTCTGGCCAAATGTGGTACTGCACACCCCAGCGGCTTGAATCCTGCTAGTCTTGCAAGACAGCGCTCGCAGATCGAGTCAGAATAAAAAAAAAAAAACAGCTCGTATGGCGAAACGCTCATTAACCGCGTTACTCGCAATCCGAGGTTCCACTGTATATCTTTTTTTTAACATAAATAATGACAAAGTTATTTTCGAATCAAAAGAGAAGGAACAGAGGAACTGTAAACTGTAATGTAAAATGTAATGGTCTATAGAGATATATGAAAGCTGAAGTGGTTAAAACGTATGTATAGCTCAAACATTTTATTAGTTTTGGATGGGGTGGGGAGGGGTTAGAACCTCTGTCAGGTTTTTATCTATGTCTGTGGCCCTGCTTAGGAGATTCTCCCTCACTAATAATTCTGGTGACCTCTGTCTCTGCTACAAAAAGTGATGGGAAATCCAAAATGTTAGATTTGCCACAGGGAGAAGAGGTGAGGTAAAATTTTCAAGTGGAGATATCTCATCACTGACCTACTCCTTGACTTTACATAAAGCGTATATTCCACGCTGTGGAATTCAAGGTATGGCTTCTGTGAAAGGTTTTTTTTATTTTTTTTTTTTATTTCAGAGTTTTAAGCTGGAGGACTTTGAGTTCAGTTTTTTTATTAGACCCAGCTCAGAAACCCACAGAAATTCCTCATATAATTAAAGAATAGTAATATTTCCTATTTCTTGGCTGTACACAGTACAAAAACTGAATATATATAACTCCCGCCAGAAAAAAAAGAAGACATTCCTTGAAGTTATAATTTCAGGGCTGATTGAGGTGAACTGACTCAGTAAAGATGATATTGCTCCTCAAATTCCCTTGGGTAGGCTTAGGATTTTGTGTGTATCATTTTAGCAGCAATTTCAGCTATTGTTTGGTCAGATATTGGTATGAAACAACCAAAGATGAATGCACACATCTCATGCAATAAAAAAAGTTTACCATTTATTATTATTATTATTATTATTATTAATAAAAGCAAAGCGGTCCTCAGAGATTCCCCACTTGTTTGGTGCCCAGATGAGAACAGTCCACAGCAGCCTGCACGCCATGACCAGTGGTGGCTGTCACTTTTGTAGACTGTAGGCCTACAGGCCTGTAGGTCTTAGAGGTTCTTCAAACCATTGACATCAAGCAGTCTTTTGGGAAAGAAGAGGTGAAGACTGTGGGAATACAGGGAAGCAGGCAGCACATTTTTCAAGGATTTGTCCTCTTTATCAAGCCTGAGGATTGATGGGGCGCTACAGTATATATTACTTTGAGAACAGGTAAAGCAGTTGTAAAACTGCTCCATGTTATGCATGAAACCAGCTAAGATTGGGTTCAAAATAGTATGCAAATACTATAAAACAGGGAATTTCTAAGTTTCTTGATTTTGGTAGCTTGTATGGAAATAAAAGTTTAAAAAAAGTGACCTATCATTCATAGTATACATTTCAGAGATACCACTACTAGCCACTAGAAGGAGACATTTGTATAGACATATGCTGTATACCCTCTATGTGTATGCAACTCAGAACATTGTAATGGATAAAGGGAACAAAGTGGCAAATATATTTTGAAGTGATGGTAACAATAGTATCTATACTATTCTTCTAGAAGCTTCAGTTAAAATGAAGAAGGGTTATTTTTCATAGAAAAAAAAGTTTATAAAATATATATTTTATATAGTCTAACTATAACGATGATAAATATTAATAAAAACTATGTAAGTGTACCATGTTTGTTATTTTAAAAAAAGTACCTGCACAACCACTTTAATATGTAGAGCTGTTCTGAACACTGCTCTAGGTTTTGATGACAATGTAGGGCCTAGTTTTGGATTTTGCAGCAAGATGTACCAACGTTTCCTACTATGTTTAATGAAGCGGTATTTAGAATTGAATTGGGTGATGAACTTGATATTCTGTCTTATTGTGTAATTTGCTGCTATCACTCAGGAATAGTTGTAGATAAGTCTGCTGGACTTCTCTTACTTGTGACGTACAGTCTTTTTAAGGATTTGTAATTGCAATCACACCCGGTTTCATTGAAACATCCCCAAGTGTGCAGTTTTTTTCTAAGCCTACAAAATTGACTCCTAGATATATTTTGGGATAATGGTAATTATTGTAGTGCAGATAGGAGTTGCCCATTGTGTGTTTAAAGTGACTGGTAGAAATTATGGTACTATTTTGATGAGTACAATATCAAAGAAGACCAACTTCCTTGGAATGATTGGGGTCTGGGAACTAAAGGGTCTGTATAGCAGAACTTGGTATGTTCCTTCTGTTTTCCCATCTGTATAATGCTATATGGTACACTTAGTTGGTCCCTCCCTGTGCTTTCCATGTTCCCTCTAGTCTTCATAGCAGACACTAGGCTGGGAAGATTGTCTTTTTACACTTCAAGGAACTGTAAAAATGCCCTTTGTAATGTTCTCTGAGAAGAACAATTACATTTAGTTCAACTTTCATGTCTTAATGGAGAGTTTAGTGTCCTGTAGTGGGTGCTGAATCAGCAGGTGACCATACTGTCTGGACAGATTGAAACTTATGGAGGTATGTTGATGCATAAAGCCACATTTGTAACAGGACACTTACTATTTATCACTATGTTGAATTTGTCAAAAAAGGCATTTATTGTGCATGATATAAATGAATTAATTGCACGTATATGCCAGTGTGCATGAAACCTGAGATGAACATGAAATCAGTGTATGGACGACATCCTGGTAAATTGTGTGATTATATGCAGTATTTGTGTTTGGTAGGTCTTGGATATCTTGCAGAATATTCAGGCTTTGGATCCATCACAGCATGGTGCTGTGGCATATCTAGTCCAGCATACCTTGGAGCATATAGAGAGAAGAAAGGATGACAGCTCACTTCATGCAAAGCTGAGATCGAATGAGAAGGAAGTGTGTTATTCTGTAGGACTTATTATGAGGCATAAAAGGTATGTATATTTTAAAATTTTATGTAAATGTTTGTAGCTTTTGTAATCACAGAGTTCATTTTCTGGCAGTTGGCCATGAGAGCCCATTGGGAGGTCCCTGTAGAGTAGGCAGCGGAAGGTCTGGCTTTAAGTGCTTTTATGTATCAAATTGTCGGGGGAATTCAGAGACTTTTGGACTACACTGTCTTTCCTTCAGGAGGACTAGACACTGGCAAACAAAAAATTGTGAACCAGCACAGTCTAACCCCTCCTACTCCCAGCATCCCTCAGTTTTTTGCGTATTCCTTTTTTGTGTGTGTTCTTCAGTCAATATTCTTGCAACATCACTGCTGGTTCCCTGGTCTCTCCAGGCAGCTATCCAGAACGGTCTTTTCTAACCATGGTGTGCCATACCAGGACCCTGCTGAATGTTGCGGGGTTAGCATGAAATGTGGCATACAGGCACTGAGCTCTCCATATACTGCATATGGCACACCAGGTGGAACCCTGTCACTGAAAACGTATTTGTGATTATGACATGCAAGCCGAGCGCCAGGAACCTCCTATATATTAGGGCAGCTGGGCACTGTTTTTAATATTCCCGCTTCTGCCGGTTCCATCATGGAATTGGTTTACACTGAAGGATGGAGCGCGGAGGCCATTCATGTCATGCCTGTCAACCAATGTTGAGGAAGCTCTGCATTTGACATATGGAACTTTCCTCGGGTCGTCTCTGCTGCCTGCCTGCAGTGACTTGGCCACCTTTTGTCCACCTGATCTTTGACCTTCTGCGACCCAACAGCTGGGTTCATGAATGTTCAAAATCAAGCCTGGTACCCCTGCCTTGCAGTGCAAAATGTCATATTCTAGACACATAGAGAACAGTCCTTCTATCCTAAGTGCCCCAGCTCATGCTGCACTAATGCTTCTGGTGCTGTCTGTAGTTTACCTCTTGAACTTCATGACAATGATAGCCTGAAAGCTAGCCTTCTGCTTGAGTTTATGCTGAATTTGAAGTGTTCACTGTCTCCGTCAGGCATGGCACCCCTTCCTCGGCTCTATCTTTGGAGGATTTCACCACAGTCATACAGGATTTTATGATCCAAATAGCCCATTTGATTGGTGTTTCTGTCCGCAGAAACCTTATCTGCCCCTTCAGCTGCTGACAATTTCTGAAATTTCTGATGTTTCTTTCTTAAAGCAGAAGTCCAGTCAAAATCTAAGCTTAAACTTGCTCCTACCCCCATTCTAAGCCCTACACTAACTACCCTGTAGAAAAAAGATATACTTACCTTTTCTGAGGGTGCTCCAGTCCTATCACATCCTATCCCCAGCGGCCAGCTTCAGTGAAGAGGAGCAATCACCAACAACAGCTGCAATGCTTATGCAGTAATAAAAGTGCTGCGCTGCGCTTCGCAATCCCTAAGTATCAATGTGAAACAAACAAATAATCGCCCGCCAGAGGATCCAGAACATAAAACATAAACAAACCTAAAACCAGTGCATAAAACCAATATATTTCTTTCTGGACATGTATTTGAAGTTATTTACAATTTTGGAACATGTTTTCTGTGTCTATTAACAGATTATTATTTGGCAAGTTGTTCTAGAGGATTAGCCTTGTGTTGTGAACTGTCATTATTTGTATTACCCAATCACCTTTTTCATATATACAGCAGGTGAAATAAGTATTGAACACGTCACCATTTTTCAAGGTAAGTATATTTCTAAAGGTGCTATTGACATGAAATTTCCACGACATGTCGGTAGAAACCCATACAATCCATGCATACAAAGAAACCAAAACAGATAAGTTCAGAAATTAAGTTATGTGTAATAAAATGGAATGACACAAGGAAAGAGTGTTGAACATTTGAAGAAAGGGAGGTGCAAAAAGGCATGGAAAGCCAAGACACCAGCTCAAATCTATCAGTAATTAGAAAGGAATCCTGCCCCTTGTCAGTGCAAATTAATATCAGCTGGTTCAGTCTCAACTGATGTCATATAAAAAGGTGTCTCATTACCAAGGTGTCACATGGGAAAAATCTCATGATGAGTAAAATCAAAGAACTCTCTCAAGACCTTTACAGCCTTATTTTTGCAAAACATACTGATGGCATTGGTTACAGAAGGATTTCTAAACTTCTGAATGTTCCAGTGAGCACTGTTGGGGCCATAATCCAGAAGTGGAAAGAACATAATTTTACCATAAACTGTCCATAACCAGGTGCTCCGAAGGATTTCTGACAGAGGAGTGAAAAGAATTATCAGAAGAGTTGTCCAAGAGCCAAGGACCACTTGTGGAGAGCTTCAGAAAGACCTTGAAATTAACAGATACAATTGTTTCAAAGAAAACAATAAGTAATGCACTTAACCGCCATGGCCAGTATGCATACTCACCGCGCAAGACTCCATTGCAGAAGAAAAAGCATGTTGAAACTCATTTAAAGTTTTTGCTGCACAACATTTAGACAAGCCTGTGAAATATTGGGAGAATATTGGGAGTCTGGTCAGATGAGACCAAAATTGAACTCTTTGGATGCCATAATACACACTATGCTTTGCACTGCATATCACCCCAAAAACACCCCCATACCAACAGTGAAGTTTCCAGGTGGGAACATCATGGTGTGGGGCTGTTTTTCAGCATACGGTACTGGCAAACTTCTTATCATTGAAGGAAGGATAAATGGAAAAATGTACAAAGACATTCTTGATAAAAATCTTTTGCCATCTACCAGGATGATGAAGATGAAACAAGGGTGGACATTTCAGCAAGACAATGATCCCAAACACAAAGGCAAGTAAACTCTCATTTGGTTTCCAAGAAAGAAAATAAAACTGCTAGAATGGCCCAGCCAGTCACCTGACTTGAATCCAATAGAAAATCTATGGAAAGAACTAAAGATCAGAGTTCATAGAAGAGGCCCATGGAACCTTCAAGATGGTCAGCCTGGCTTTTACTTTTTAATTAGTTGTGTGTTTGTGTGATATCACAAAACGCACATTTATTATTTATCTATTCAATATTGGTTTTATGCACTTATTTTAGGTTTGTTTATTTTTTATATTTTGTGTTCTATATCCTCTGGCGGGTGGTGGTTAACATTGATACTTAGAGATTGAGCAGCGCAGCACTTGTTCTATTTATTTATTTTTCTTAGGGTAGGAACACTTTTTGGTGTCTGCAGCCACATTAGCTTTTTACCTTATGCTTTTCTGGCAGCGCACAAGAATCCTCCTTATATACTTAATACTTATGCAGTGACATCACACATAGGTTTACCATGGCCCATCCGTTGTCGGATGTCCCTTCTCTAACAAAAAAAAGAAAAAATGGGATAGTGGTTTTATTAAATCCCTCTATTAATAGTTTCCACGTCCTCTAATCAAGTACACATTACCAAGATCCCTCTACAAAAAAACGAGTTAGGCAATTTGAGGAACCACAGGTTTTTTATTGTGAAAAACCTATCTACTAAAAAGTCCTAACTACATTTTTCTGGAGGGATCTTCTTAATCTGTCTCTCCTCTACACTGGTATGGTTGGCACCCAGCGCCGGCTTCAAACACACTTAAGTATAGTTTTTGACTGGACCTCTATGTAATGGACAGCCCTATGCTTGAAGTGTTGCAGGCCTCTGCTATTACTCCCAAAAACTTAAAGACCATCTTGGCTCTCGTTGATATGGTGCACAGCACCTTAAAGCTTGAGGATCAGCCTGTAACTTCTGCCAGTGCTGTTCCCAGACTAGGCTCCTTTAGGGGGTTCCCAAGACTTTTCAGGTGTACCTGCTTTTTGTAGTCATGCTTTATAAAGACTGGAAGGACCCTGAACCTATTTGAGGAGGACTTTACAAGGGCTCGTTCACACCAGGCAACACAGTAAAACTTGTTTTTTGGGTTTTTTTTGTGTCTGTTCTGTATGAGCAGTAGGAGTGGCATTTTTACAACACATGGTGGTGTTTTACCTTTTTTTCCCAAGGTTTTTGAAAAGTGGCTTTATTTTATTTTCTATGGCCCCACAGGACAAATGCGTTTTTCCACACCTCTACGCTGTGTCTCCATTTTTCCAGTGCATCACGATTCCTCTGGTTTGCTGCAGCACTTCCAGCTTGTGACCCTGCCATTTGGCCTATGATCTACACCTCAGTTATTCATGTGGTATTGCCTATCCCCATTGTGGGATATGTGGATGACCTCCTGTTGAGGGAACAGTCACCACAGGTTTTGACAGGTAACACAGTCCCATCCATCCAGACCCTGCAGAGAGGTATGACTAGGTCCTGAATCTTCAGAAGTCAGTGCTGGAACTGATTCATCAATTGGAACATCCTTTATTCTAAACACTCGAGGAGGCAGGAGATACCTCAAATTCTCCACCCCTAGACTTAAAATTTTTAGTCCAGGAATCGTTTGACTCTGCTTCTGCATGAAGATCCTGAGGCTGATGATAGCCTCTTTTGAGGCAGTCCCATTTGCCGAGTTCCACTCTAGATGTCTACGATATCCTGTCATGGTGAAACATGTCAGTTCAGTCCTTGGATGGATCAATCAAAGCATGAAGACCAGGTATTTGTCTCTAGTTTGGTGACTCAGGAATCCAGCTCTAAATTTGGCAAGTCCTTCTTTTTTCAATCTCTTAGGAGATCTTCACAACGCATTCTAGCTTGTCAGGCTGCGGAGTGGTCCTGGGCACCTTGATGGTGCAGGAGATTTTGATGTCAGAGAAATCTTCTCTCCTGTTCAGCATTCTGGAACTTTAGGCAACCTGGCTGTCCTTGAAGCCTTGGACATCTCAACTGGAGGATTGTCTGATCCAAATTCAGTTAGACACTACCACAGTGGTGGCGTACATCAGCGATTAGGGAGGAACCACAAGTCTTGTAATGGCAAGGGAGGTAGAGCGGATCCTGTTCTGGGCAGAACTTCATGTTCCAGTCTTGTCCACCATTTACATCCCAGTCATGGCAGATTTCATTAGATGGCAGCACCTGGGGAAATGGTTTCTTCACCCAGAGATGTTCCAGGACCTGATTCATAGGTGGGGAATGCTGAATGTGGACCTACTCTCTCCTTTCACAAGGTTTTACGCCTCTTCTCTTCTTTTTCATGAGGCATTCTGTGAATAAACAAGGGTAAAGGACGGGGTGTTTAAATTACACTATCTCTTCTCTGTAGATAGCCGCAGTGCCAGAAGTACAGCACTGGCTATACTTTTGAGCATTTGTAAAAGAACATTTTTTACAGTCCACAGCAATGGACATGAGATAAACAACTTAAAAAAAAATGTTTATACTACAATTTACAATATATCTGCCTGGAGTTCTTGGTTCCCCTGTGCACTCCCCTATGATTCCTTGGGAATTTGGTTCTCATGGAACTCAAAAAACTGCCACTTAAACCAATCGGGAGTATTACTCTTTTCACTTTTACAAGGTCATCTTACAAGTGGTCTTATCTTCCAAAGAGCCCTTTTTGGTCTTACACATGGAAAAAGGTGGTTTTTAGGCCCAGAACTTCCTTTCTTTCTGAGGTAGTTTTTGGCCTTTCACCTCTACCAGGACACCATCCTTCTATCCCTCTGTCTGGCTCCAGTTCATCAGAAGGAAATCTCCTATTTCTGGATGAAGTTTGGACTTTTAGCACTTACCATATATCGTTCCCAATAAAAGGAACCTGCTTCTCATTTCAACATTTCTTCTTGAAGGATCAGGTTCCACCATTTCCTGTAAAGCCACACTCTACTAGATCTGTGAGTACTTTTCAGCATCAAGCAACTGTTTCCCGGATTAGCAAGAATGCCACCTGGTCTTCTGTTCACACATTCTCTCAAAGTTTTTCCAGGTGGATGTTCAGGCTCCCTCTGATGCCAGCTTTGGGCGTAAGTCCTTCAGGTCGCCCTTTGAGCTGCAGAAAGTCCCCAGTTGTGTTATATATTCGTAGGCATGTTAGTGTTTTGTTGCTGTTGCCCCCCCACCCCCTTCCTCAGTTGGAATGCTTGTTGAACATAATATACTTTGTTTGCATGTTCTTTTTCACTTACTATGTTTCAAATGCATAATTCAGCCTATGATTAGCCAGCACACCCTCCTCTTATTTTTTTATTTATTTTTTAGACTATTCTGTCATTGAGTTAGGGCTGTTTTTTTTAAAGCGTGGGACATTTCAAACCTTCCTTTATATTATGGTGTTTCTATTTTCTGTTACATTTTACACCCCTAAATAAGGGTGTAACATGTAACATATTCAAAAGGTAAACTTATTTAATGTATCAAATCTTGTATTCCCCAGTAACTGTTTTTTTTTTAATTTATTTTCAAGTACACCTCTCTCTTCATTCTTCTGAATTGGCAGCCCTTTTCTCCCTTTTACAGATATGATTATAGTTGTGTGATCTTCAGCTGGGATCCTTTGTGTATGATGCCACCGGATTGGATGGAAAACCTGGATCTCTACCACCTCTCAAAAGGAATAACGCAGCCATTTTATAGTGTGCTTCTTGAAGATGGTACTTGTAATTATGTTGCTCAAGGTGGGTGAAAAAGAATTGGCCAAACATTTCTAAAAAAAAGGAAACACGAAAAAAGTCATTTTTATGTCAAGTAAATACCTAATACAACATCTTTTTGTGTCTTCTGGAGTGCCTACGAAAGGTTACCTTTAAAGTGGAACTAAACTTGCCTCTAACTCTAGTTAGACTATAGCCCTGAATCTTCCCAAGCTCTAGTTCACTCCTTTCCTCCTGCTCTGTGTAAACGTCTAGTATCAAACAATAGGCCACATATAACATCACTTCCTCCAACAAAATGTATTTGGTAGGACAGCACATACTGCACACTTCCACCTACTGTAAGTACCACTCCTCTAACATGTTTTACCCACCTGGGCTTAGTTGTACATCTGCTTCAGAGATGCAACGTCTGCAAGCTCCCCCTCTGGCACTGACATCTTCACCCAGTCTTCTGAGTTTGGCGCATTGCCCACCTTGATTGGCTGGCCTCCGGTGACATGACTCCTTCATATGCACACGGGAGTTCATTTATCCTGGCAGCATGCAACCACATCTAAAGTCCCTATTTGGTGTTAGTAATACCCTTTTTTGGCTAGCTTAAAGTGATTGTAAAGTCTTGTTTTTTTTTTTTCTCCTAAAATAACAAACTTGTTACACTTAGTGGTTTGCACAGAGCAGCCCAGATCCTTCTCTTCTCTGGTCCCTGGCTGGCTCTCCGGGCCCCTCCCTCCTGTTGAGTGCCCCCACAGCTAGCAGCTATGGAGGCACCTGAGCCTAGCTGCAGCTCTCTGTATCCATTAGGGCACACAGCTGTGGTTCGGTCCCATCCCCTCTCTCTCCTGATTGGCTAACTGAGTTTGATTGACAGCAGCGGGAGCCAATCTGGAGGGAGAGTCCAAAATGGTCGAGGCACTCGTGCACTTCGCTGGAGAGAGATGGGGCTCAGGTATTAGGGGGGCTGCTGCACAACAGAAGGTTTATTATCTTAACCACTTCACGCAAATCGCCGTACCCGCACATCGATAGTTTGACGCTAAATACCAGGGTTATGGCAGCAACTAGCTGCCATAACCCCGGTATTTTCAGGAACGGTGTGCGTTTTTCAACTGCGGATTCGCCGCAAGATCACTTTTATCGGCGGCAGGAGAGGTGCCCCTCCCACCGCGCTCCGGTCGTCTCTGCTGCTTACCGGACCCGCCGGTAGCATCGGAGATGATAGCGTCCTCTCCTGTGGATGCCTGGCTGCCGCTGACTGAGGGGAAGATGGCCCCTGCTCGGCTCCATAGCATGGGAGGGCGGAAGCGACATCAAACGTCACTTCTGTCTATAGCTCTTAAAGGAGAATTTTATTTATTTATTTATTATTTTTTTTTTGCATTTTAGTGTAGATATGGGATCTGAGGTCTTCTTGACCCCAGATCTCATATTTAAGAGGTCCTGTCATGCGTTTTTTCTATTACAAGGGATGTTTACATGATGTGGCAACAGGTTCAGCAGGCCTCTGGAGACGTAACACCAGCCCATAGATACTAAGAAACTGACATATCTGAACGTTCTCTACATCCACCTACACTTGGTATCTGTGAACCACAAGTTTGGCGGTCCCTGCCTGGTCTGTAGATCAGCCTGAGTGTTCTTCCTGTATCCATCTGTCTGGCTCCTGAACGGATAAAGGCCCTGGCCGGGTATAGGTTGCATTTACTGCTTGCCGTCTGGTAAGCGAGCATTTTTGGTGTTTAGCACTGGTGGTGCGGTGGAGGATATAATTGAACTGTCCGATCACACTGCAAGTTTGGTTCCACTACAAGCACTGTGGGTTTAAGAAGATGGACTTTTCAGTTTAAATTTACAGAACACATTGCTACACTATTTTTACTTCTATATTGTTTTTTACTGTATAATTTCAATATTGGTGTGTTTTGCGCTGCTACTTTTTGGTTTGTGTATTGTTGTGTGTATCTCACTTCTAGCAGCAGCTTCTTTTCTGGGTATTTGTATTTGGCAAATTTAGTTTATCATAGCGCGGTATTTTATTTATTTATTTATTTAAAGAATAAAAGTGACCCAAAACAATTTAAAAAAAAAAAAAAAACTGTCAAAATAAAAAAACTAAAAGCAAAATAAATGAGAAAAAAAATTTTTTTTTAAAGGGCCCCGTCTCAACGAGCTCGCGCGCAGAAGCGAATGCATACGTGAGTAGCGCCCGCATATGAAAACTGTGTTCTAACCCCACATGTGATGTATCGTCGCGATTGTTAGAGCGAGAGCAATAATTCTAGCCCTAGACCTCCTCTGTAACTCAAATGGGTAACCTGTAGAAATATTTAAACATTGCCTGTGGAGATTTTTAAGGGTAAAAGTTTTTTCGCCATTCAACAAGCGGGCACAATTTTGAAGCGTGACACGTTGGGTATCAATTTACTCGGTGTAACATTGTCTTTCACAATATAAAAAAAAAATTAGGCTAACTTTACTGTTGTCTTATTTTTTTTTTTTAAAGTGTATTTTTTCCAAAAAAAGTGCGCTTGTTATGCCCCGTACACACGGTCGGATTTTCCAATGGAAAATGTCCAATCGGAGCGTGTTGTCGGAAATTCCGACCGTGTGTGGGCTCCATCGGACATTTTCCATCAGATTTTCCGACACACAAAGTTTGAGAGCAGGATATAAAATTTTCCGACAACAAAATCCGTTGTCGGAAATTCCGATCGTGTGTACACAAATCCGACGGACAAAGTGCCACGCATGCTCAGAATAAATAAAGAAATGAAAGCTATTGGCCAGTGCCCCGTTTATAGTCCCGACGTACGTGTTTTACGTCACCGCATTCAGAATGATCGGATTTTCCGACAACTTTGTGTGACCGTGTGTATGCAAGACAAGTTTGAGCCATCATCTGTCGAAAAAAAACCTAGGATTTTGTTGTTGGAATGTCTGAACAAAGTCCGGGGCATTAGACCGCTGCGCAAAAACGGTGTGACAGAAAGTATTGCAATGGCCGCCATTTTATTCTCTAGGGTGTTAGAACCCCAAACATTATATATATATTTTTTTTTCGAAGTAATTTTCTAGCACAAAAAAATGATTTTAACTTGTAAACAACAAGTGTAAAAAAGAGGCTCGGGGCTGAACTGGTTAAAGAGGTGGAACATTTTTTTTTTAAAGTCAGCAGCTACAAATACTGTAGCTGCTGACTCTTAATATATGGACACTTACCTGTCCAGGGAGGCCACGATGTCGGGACCCCAGCCGATTTTCAGATCGGCTGTTGGTTGCTGCCACCACCATCTCCACTGAGGGAAACCGGCAGTGAAGCCTTTTGGCTTCGTAGCCAGTTCCCTACTGCTGCGCTTTCTAACTGGCCCGACGGCGGAGGAAGGAGAAGGAGGGGTCGACCTTCCGAGGGATGGCGCCGTCTCCCGGAAGTGGGGAAGGGTGCCTGTCAAAAACAGGTACCCGTTCCCTCCCCCTGAAAGGTGCCAAATGTGGCACTGGGGGGGGGCAGATAGGTGAAGGTTCCACTTTTGGGTGGAACTCCGCTTTAATGCATAGAATGCATTACGATAAAAAACCTTCTGACTACAATCACTTTAATTTACTAAAGCTGTAAGATTGTGGAACCTCTCAGGTCTGGCTTTGAGTCTGAGAATGGGAACTCAGTGGTCCTGAAGAGTTGTATTTTGGGGGCTGGAAAGCTTGCATTAAGAGGTCCTGAAAGATTGGAGGTAGTCTTGAAAGCCTCACCATTGAGAAACCAGTACAAGAAATACACAACAATTTGTGTATGAAATGCAACATAGTACAATCACTTTTCTGTCTCAACTTATTTAAATATTACAAATAAGCTAGAAACTTATCTTTACTACTGCTATTGTTATCTATAACAAATCTTTCTAGCATTATAACTGACACTTAATGTATTTAACCCCCAAACTGTTCTGTACTAGGTCCTGTTTGATTTAGTCTGTAAGTGACATAACTGAAGTTTTGGTGGGCACTGTATGTCTTTTTTTGTTGATGGCACAAAGATGTGCAATATTTTTGGGGGTGTTTTCTTGTACAAAGGTTTTTATTGAACATAGAGATCATCAAAAAGAATACAAAAAACAATGGTGGACACACCATGTGAACACATCTGCATTAAAATTGCCGATATATAACAAATATAACAGTATTAGACATAACAAATCTTACACGGTCCTGAAGTTCAGGAGAGTTTGCATGAGGTCTGCGGACTTTATGGATATGTTAACCTGCTGGATTTTAGCAAAGTGTGCTTAAGGTTAAAATGCCTATTACAGATTGGGTAGACTTTGGATGATTAACAACATAATGTGAAAGAGACCATACGGAGCTGGGTAACATTTTTTCATGTCCTTAAAACGGTTGCTTATCATGTGTCCAACCTGACAGAGGTTGGTCTGTAGATCAAAGGGGTCGCGAGAAAGAATATAAGAAGGAAGATTTCGAAGAGGAAAGGCCAAGAAGAGAGGAGAGAAAATAGTGCAGCAGAGGAGAGAGAAAAAAAAAGGGGGTGGAAGGTAAAGGGGGGGGGGGTCCCCGGGGTGGGGGGGACGGAGGCATCTCAGAGTGAGAGTAGCGCAGGTTAAATTCTAGAAGGGTGGACGTGAGACACCCGGGGCTGCCATGTCCAAAGGAATTTATCATGTGTGTCTGATAGCACAGCTGTCAACTTTTCATTAATCATAATATCATTTACACGGTTTTTAACTGCTTCGAAGCTGAGAACTGGGGTTTTCCAAGCTTTTGCTATGGTCAATTTAGTTGCAGTAAAAATATGCGACACCAATTGGCGTTCTGGTCTTAGTAGCTCTATAATTGGTTTCCCTAGGAGAGCTTCATAGGGATCCCTCCTTATGTTTGTATTGAAGAGGTTACGAAGGAGTGCATAGATTCTGATCCACAAACTGCATACTTTGGGGCATTTCCACCAGATATGTGCCATTGTTCCCTCCTGGGCACACCCACGGAAGCATAAGGGGGAGTAGGATGGAATAAAGCTCACAAGTCTAGCTGGAGTGTAATACCACCGATACAGTATTTTGTAAGCATTTTCTAGGAATAGTACATTCCTGGAGCATTTGGATAGAGTAGCAGTCATGACCTGCCAATCCTCTGGGTCTAATTTTTTCCCCAACTCTGCCTCCCACCGGAGATGATATGGTCTCAGGGGTGGTTTCTTGGAGCCTATTATGGCTGCGTATATTAAAGAGATCAAACCCGAGGATTGAGGTCGTGATCTACATAAACTTTCGAAAGGGGTCAATGTATAGGGGGTTGGTTGAGATTTAATGAGTTGTTGTAGGAAGTGTCGGATCTGCATGTAGCTGTAGTGTTCCCTAAGGGGAATATCGTGGGAGGATGGCAATGCTGCGAATGGAATAATCTTGGTAGGGGTAAACATGGAGTGGACATCTACAAAACCATTCTCGGACCACCACGCGAATTGCATCGGGTTATCTCGACCAGGTGGAAATAGCGGGCAGTGAAAAAGGTGGAGTAGAGGGAGATGCGGGGAGATCAGGCTCGCTGAGTATTTCATCGAGTCCCGCAACTTAAGTGAGTGAGCCAAACATGGATCTATATTGGTTGGGTGGTGGGCCTTGGGGAGCCAGGGAAGAGAGGCCAGTGGTATCGGATGGGAGTCCACCAGGTCAATGACAGCCCACAACGGCATCTGCTGTTTCTCATGGAGATGTGATAGCGGGGCAATAGCTGCCGCCGTGTAATAAGCTTGCAGATTAGGGACCGAGAGGCCGCCATTGACCCTGCGGGCATACAGCACCCGTTTATTGATTCTGGGTCTCGTAGAACCCCATATAAATTGCATAATTTTACGTTGCTGAATGCGTATAATGTGGGGTGGGATGTGGACCGGTAGAACCCTGAAATAATAGAGCAATTTTGGAAGATAGGTCATACGAATAGTTGCAATCCTTCCGAACCAGGATAGTGGGAGGGCAGACCAAGAGTTAAGCATAGCTGTCAATTTCCCAAAAAGCCTGGTAGAGGCTTGAGTAACTCGGGGTGAGGTTAATCCCCAGATAGGGTAGGGAGGTCAACCATTGAAAGGAAAAGGTAGATTTTAAGTGTTCTAATTCAAGGGGCGCTAAATTAATCGTCATCGCTTTGGACTTAGAGGGATTGACTGCTAGGCCCGAAATCGAGGCAAAGGTGTTTAAAAGGGACAGCAGATTAGGTAAGGTGATTCTAGGCTTGGTAATAGTAAGCAGGATATCATCCACACACAGGGATATTTTGTGAGGGGAGCTCGCAATTTCTACCCCCTCTATGTCTGGGTGAGATCAGATAGCCTCAGCCAGAGGTTCCAGTGCCAAAATAAATAGAAGTGGAGAGAGGGGGCAGCCCTGACGAGTCCCTCTTTGAATAGGAAAGGTAGGTGACTCAAATCCATAATACTTCACTTTAGCTTGGGGGGCGTCATAAATAGCTGAAACCCAGCTCATAAAGGACGCACCAAACCCATAGCGGTTTAATACCTGTATAAGATAGGCCAGGACAGGGTATCAAAGGCTTTAGAAATGTCCAGAGACAAAAACATTGTCTCCAGAGATCTGTTGTGTACAATGTGTTGTATTTGTAGGAGACATCGCATAGCGTCACCAGCCTGTCTCCTTGGGACAAAGCCTACCTGGTCTTTTTTTATTAGTCGTGGGAGAAAGGAGTTGAGGCGGTTGGCCAGGATTTTTGTCAAAATTTTCATGTCTATGTTGATCAGGGAGATCGGCCTGAAGTTGGCCCAGGAGGAGTGATCTTTGTCAGGCTTGGGGATCATCACTATATTGGCAGTTAATAGGTTTGGTGTGAAGGAACGACCATCTTTAACTGAGTTATACATAGTTGTGAGGTGGGGAGCGATAACATCAGCTAATTTCCGATAATAAAGAGCCGAGAAACCATCAGGGCCCGGTCTTTTACCTACTTTCAGTTCTTTAATACAGTGAAGGACTTCTGAGACTTGAATGTCTCAGTCCATGAGTGATTTGTGGGCCTCAGATAGAGAAGGTAAGGAAAGATTTGTCAGAAAATCATTGGGGGGCTGGGGGGAGGAATGGTCGGAGTTGAGTAAAGTTTAGTGAGACGGTGTCTGAATTCATCTAGAACTCGTTGTGGGTTTCCCTTAAGGATATTATGACGGGTGCGCAGAGTAATAGGAGTGAATTTTGGGGTGAAAGTGCGTAGTCTATTAGACAACATTGCATTGGGTTTGTTGGCCTTAGCATACGATTTTTGTCTGGCCCAGCGTAGTGTGCGCTCTGCTTCATCTGTCAGGCACAGATCTAGATCTGGAGGGGCTTTGTCTAGGAGCCTGCGATTATCCGGGGTGGGAGATTGTTTGAAGGTCTCTGATAAGGTCTCCAATTGGTGTTCTAACGCGCGGCGGACTTGCGCCCGTTCCCGTTTACGTCGGGATGCAATCCTAATAACGTGGCCCCGAAGAACTGCTTTATAAGCTTCCCAAAGTGTGACCGGGGATGAGACCGACCCTACATTAAGTTTGAAATATTCCTCGGAAGTGTTGTGGATATCTTTAAAAATTTCTTTGAAGGAGAGGAGAGAATCATTCATGATCCAGGGGGAATGTTGGGGTTTGCTTAAAATAGAGTGGAGCACTGTCACAATAGGGTCATGGTCTGTCCATGGAGCGGCAAGCACAGAGCATGAATCTATCAGTGAAAAGTGTTTTCTTAATTTTTGGGGGTGTTTTCAACATGGAACATGACTTGGCAGTGCTGAGAGATTAAATACAAATATCTCACATAAAAATGATTACCCTAACAGAGAGCACGCTAACACAAAAGTGATTCCCAGAATTTATAATGTAGATAAATACCATAATTGTGCAGGTCTCCCAAAACGATAAAATCCCCTGCTTGCGAAGAAAATGTAGATACAGATACATAGGGGTTGATTTACTAAAACTGGAGAAAATCTGTATGGTGCAGCTCTGCATGGTGGCCAATCAACTTATAACTTCAGCTTGTTCCATTAAGCTTTGACAATAAAACCTGGAAGCTGATTGGTGTCTATGCAGAGCTGCACCAGATTTTGCACTCTCCAGTTTTAGTCAATCAAGCCCTTAGTGTGAATCCTCACCACCAATATAAATTTTCTAATGCACAAACTTAGTAAATATTCCACACAAAAAAATGTCCCATGTGATAGTGTCAGAGTAAACATATGTGTATGAAAAAGTCCATAGTGTCTTTAACCACCTGACTTCCGGATGATTTACCCGACTTCATGACCAGGCCATTTTTTGCGATACGGCACTGCACTACTTTACCTGACAATTGCGCGGTCATGCAACGATGTACCCAAATAAAATTTATATCATTTTTTTCCCACAAATAGAGCTTTTCTTTTGGTGGTATTTGATCACCACTGCATTTTTTTTTATTTTTTGTACTATAAACAAAAATATACCGACACTTAAAAAAAAAAAAAAAAAAAAACAATATTTTTTACTTTCTACTATATAACATATCCAATATAAGAAAATTAAAAAAATCAAATCTCTTCATAAATTTAGGCCAATATGCATTCTGCTACATATTTTTGGTTAAAAAAAATCCCAGTAGTTGTATATTGATTGGTTTGTGCAAAATTTATAGTGTCTACAAACTATGGGATATATATTGAAATTTTTATATATATATTTATCTATTTTATACTAATAATGGTGGTGATATTGCGGCGGACAATCAGACACTAACTGACACTTTGTGGGAACCAGTGACACTAATACAGTGATCATTGCTATAAATATGCACTGTCAATGTACTAATGACACTGGCTGGGAAGGGGTTAAGCATCTAGGGCGATCAAAGGGTTAACTGTGTGCCTAGCCAGTGTTTTACTGCACTGTGTGTGCTGCTTTTACTCAGGGAAGTGATGGATTTTATTCCCTGCTTTGCAGGAACACTAAATCCATCCTCCCTTTCAGAATGGAGATCTGCCTTGTTTACATCAAATCACTGTTTTGTGTCTTCCTGACAATCGGTGGGTGCCGGCAGACATCCAGTGTCCGGCACCTGTAGATCGGCTTCTGCTGTGAGTAGAAGTGGACCACCAGCGGCACGTGCGCTCACCCCCTAGGCGGAAGTGCAGAATCCTGTATATATACGTGATTCTGCACAGGTGGTGCACAATGTGCTATGGGGCGGTCCTTGAGCGGTTAAACACACTCCCCAAGCTGATCTTTAACATGTCTTCTATAATACACCACCTTGTTATTCCACACTCTTTATCTGTGAATCGTCCCTCATAAAGTGTCTTGTGGATGTACGCTTGCTTACCTCTGAGGTTGTACCTCTTAGATTACGGGAGGTCAGATAGGCTTGTTAATCTGTTATACAGCTTTAAACCCAGCACTCCAATTTAAGCCCAGAAGGAGAATGAAAACATCATAATACTTTACATATCTTTTATTAAAAACTTTACATAAGATTAAAAACCCTAGCATGAAAAATGTTTGATCTGCTCATCAAACATTTGACACCAGTATCCAATATCCCATTAGCTGCGGGGGTGCATACAACTCTTAATTCTATGAACGAGATGCTCCCACACTATAACTGGAAATGATAAAACCAAAACAACTGCTACAAACACAGATGGGTGAATCCGTGAACAAAGATATATAAGTAATGAATGGTGATGCGCTATTGTAAACTGGAAGGGTTGACCAATAAAGGGTGTGTTCTAATCACAAACTAAATCAGGTGACAGCACAAAAAAGGCAGATAAGTAACTCAAATTATTCAAGTATGTAGACTCCTCTCAAGGGTGTGTGGAAGATGATCTTCACTGGCAAAAGAATTAACACATAATATACAAATTAATATTCAATCAGTGCTCATAAAAATGATGAAAATACCAGAACTAATGCATACATAAAACATGAATATGGTATGGGTAAAAATGTGAAAACATTGAATAAGTTTCTAAAGAGGACCTAAGAATATTAAAATGTGAAGGGTGAATAAAAGTGCTTCAGTCTCATACTCACATGTAACACAATGGGACACTGCATATCATCCACCAGCAGCAAGCTCGTACTCCCGGGTCACTTCCACATCACTTCTGATGTGCCTGTCAATCAATCCCGGCGCGTATCGTCACAATCGTGTGACTTCATCAGGGGGTGAAATCACGTGATTGTGATGATACACATCGGGATTGATTGACAGGCACACTGGAAGTGTCGTGGGAGTACGAGCTCGCTGCTCGTGGATGATGTGTAGTGTCCCATTGAGTTACATGTGAGTGTTTTTATTGCTAGTTTTTAGCAATAAATTTTTACCTAAACGTTACTACACTATTTGGGCATTCCCCTTCTTTCCTCCTACACTGTTTCAATGGGCGAGTGTGAGAGGACCCTTATACCACTATAGAGAAGCCATTAACCACTGGGAAATGAGAGGAGGACCCCTAAAGGTAGATGGGATTACCAACACCGCATGATGATGTCCTAGCAAAAACTCCAGTTACGTATTGCGTCCCCACAAGACTTTGTCAGAGGAAGCTCCCTACTATTTGGAAGGTTGGTGCTGGAAGATTGGTCCACGCAAAGGAAAATGCAGTTCAAAGTTCCTAAATGCAAAATAATGCATTTAGGGGAAAACATCCTCTCATAGAGTACAATATTGGGGGTACAGTATGGACCAGAACTACAGTGGAAAAATAATTTTGGGGTTCCCATTTCAGGTGATTGCAAAATGTGCAATCTTCTGTATATAGATCTTCATTTCTCGCTAGAGGCATCACCAGCAGGAGGAAAGAGGTCCTGATACCCCTATAGAGACATTTAGTTAGACCTTATTTAAAACACTGTCCAAACCTCATTTTCAAAAACATAATGATATAATACAACAAGTCCAGAGATGGGCAACAAAAATAGTGAAAGGGCTGATAAATGAAACACCTCAGGAAAGACTTCAGTAATTTAATATATCCCAGTCTTGAGTAAAGAAGAGAAAGATACAGGAGGGCAGTATTTTCAATTTGAAATTAGACCAAGAACACTGGGACTTGACCTCAAACCAGAAAGTTCATACCCCTCCTCCTCCTCCTCATCCTCATCCTCCTCCTCGTCCTCGTCCTCCTCGTCCTCCTTCTCTATAAAACAGTTGATGCTTAATACAGACTTTCAACAGAGGTAGTGATTCAGTCAACAGTAGGTGAATTTAAACATGCTTGAACAAACATAGGTCTATTTTCAGGGACAGACTCGATGAACCACTTGGTCTTTTTCTACCGTCACTCTTCTATGTTTCACTATATACTAAACTAAAAAAATAGGTTTTGATATTGCTTGTACTTTTAAATTCAGTGATATTTTGGTACTGATTTCTTTTTGCATTTGTTTTAGAGGACCTTGAACCACATCCATCTCCTACAGAAATCTCACATCCGGATATAGATCTTTACTTCTCAGAGTTTGCAGGAAATCACTACGTTACAAAAAAAGAGCTGCAGCTGCAGTACCCAGAAGATGCCGAGTGGATTGTCAAGCAGAGCGTGGAGGGCCAGCCAGATTCTTCACCCCAGGAACCATGATTTCTGTCTCTAAAAGCTAGCTTTTTATTAGATCTTTATTAGACGAGGTTACTTTTCTAGGAATGGTGCTCCCTGTATAGGAACACAAGGGCCACCTGGTTTGTTAGTCGAATAGCCTTTTGAACATGCCCTTACTTAGCATGCTAAATAGTTATGTAATATAAGATAAAGTAGTTTAAGGATACAATACTCCTTCATGAAACACAACAACTAGACCCAATTCTGTATGTTTCATGATCAACTGAAATTTCCAGTGTTATTTAATTACCTCCTATATGCCTACAATGAAGCAACAGCAATTGTTTATTGTACCTTGCTTTATTAGGTATTTGAATACATGCATTTTAACAGGCTCACCAGTAAGTCATGTTACTATGAGATAATTGCTCTATATTGCACTGATCTATAGTACAGTTTTCAGATCCAGCTTAGTTTATGATTATTAGTACCTTGTAGAGTTTATAGTAATTTATTTTTATTTAGCGTCTTCTTGAAATAACCAATACATTTAAAACAAAAGCTAACACATCAGTAATTGGGATTACTGAAATATGTATAAAAGCTTCAATAGTTTACCAAACACATCTGGTTTTTAATCCAAGGGTGGGGGCAATAGCTTGCATTCACTCTGAGTAAGGCGAGTGAAATGCTTTGCAGTTGGCCGCCACCTTCCTGTTGGCGTATAACAAGAGTTATGCTGCGTACAGACGACCAGATATTCCGACAACAAAACCATGTTTTTTTTTTTTCCGGATATTGGCTCAAACTTGTCTTGCATACACACGGTCACACAAATGTTGTCGGAAATTCCCAATGTCAAGAATGCGGTACAACACGTACAACGAGCCCGAGAAAAATAAAGTTCAATAGCCAGTGCGGCTCTTCTGCTTGATTTTGAGCATGCGTGGAATTTTGTGCGTCGGAATTGTCTACACACTCTCAGAATTTACGACAATGGATTTTGTTGTTGGAAAATTTGAGAACCAGCTCTCAAATTTTGTTTGTCGGAAATTCCGCCAAAAAATGTCCGATGGAGCGTACACACGGTCGGAAGTTACGACAATGGATTTTGTTGTCGGAAAATTTAAGAACCAGCTCTCAAATTTTGTTTGTTGGAAATTACGACAAAAAAGTCCGATGGAGCGTACACACGTTTGGAATTTACGACAATGGATTTTGTTGTCGGAAAATTTAAGAACCAGCTCTCAAATTTTGTTTGTTGGAAATTCCGACAAAAAATGTCCGATGGAGCGTACACACGGTCGGAATTTCCGATAACGAGCTCACATCGAACATTTGTTGTTGGAAATTCTGTACGCGACATAAGATGTACTCGGCTGCACAGAAAGTGTTTGTAAAATTGGAGAAATTTCAGTTGCAGCTAAGATATTGAAGATTTGATTGGATAATTTTATACTGTGTGTTCTGGTGGCCATACACTGGATAAAGTTGTTGCTTGAAACAAATGTTTTTAAGGTAGTTGTATAACAGTTCCATAAATATATAAAAGTATAAAATATAAATGATTGCTGCAGTAGACCCCAAGAGATTAACAATGTATGGGATCTGGCATTTTGTCCAGTTGATTAATTTGTTCTTTTGTCCTTTTTGGCTGATAAAGTTCACATGATTGGACACACCCCAATGCTGCAGATTTCTGCATCAATGGCACTATTGAGGGATTTTCTCAACAGGCACTAAACAGTGGATGTCAGGTGAAGTTAGTCAGGTGAAGGTAGGATGTATGATCGTACCTCCACATGTGGGTCCAGCTTTAGGCAACTATTGATTGTTTGACTTCTAAGTAATAACATTTTTTTTTTCATATATGTTGTCTCAGACGAGCATTGCATGATTTGCCATGTTGGATGCTGAAATGGAACAAATTTTTGATTGAACGAGGTGGAGATCGTGAAGTCATCACCCCACCTCTCAACCTCCTCCAAGATAGATGCTTGAACTTCAACTAAAATTACTACAGCATGTATTTTTATAATGGGAGACCATAGTTTTACTTTTGTGTTTTCTTATTTTAGACTTTTTTTGTCATGCCTTATCTTTCTTACTCTTTGGACTCTTCCTTCCACTGTAGATCATTTGTTAATTGCTATCAGTTGACAGTTCTTCCTCCATCCTTCCTCTCTCAGAGTAATAATAGTATAGAAGTGTTGAGTCATATTGTCTAATGCAACCAGTGAAACTGCTCCTCTTGCCTTGTATAAATACACATCAGAGGACCTAGCAGAAAAATGAACAAAAGAGTGCAATCATTAACTGGCTGACATATGCAAGTGCTGATGGTGGCAATACACAGATTATTAGATGGGGGACATTTAATCATATGTTGGGTGTATGTATCCTATAGAAGATTGCTCTCCATCCTCAAAGCAAGTTAGTTAAAGACTTGAAATCAGAAGGTGTCCCACATGCTTCCAGTGGTTGAGCATTCAGATCTTTGGATCTTTTCATTTGGCACAAACATCCACTGTTCAGTGCTTATCAGGCGAGCTTGCTGTAGCCAATGGGGTAACACATCAGTCCATCAGAAACATGGAATAAGTCATGATATGGCAATAATGCAAGCCTCCCTGTTGCTTTCAATGGCATTCCATGCGTATAGAAGAGGTTGCTGTGCAATTGTGCCAAATTGTTGTTGTTTTTTTTTTTTTTCAATCTTGCAACAATATTCCACACATGGCAGATTTAAGACTTGGACCATATATACAATTTAATTGTACAAAATTATGGGAACAGGTATCTACTTTTTATTTTAGTATTAAAAATTGGAGTTCTTGCTTTTACATTAACTTGCAGACTTATGGTGGCCATACACGCTTTGGTTTTATTATTTAATTGATGTGCGACTTACCAAAAATAATCAAATAGAAATAACATCACTTCTGATTTTTATTTAGACTAAATTTAGATTGAATTCAATCAAAGTCGGGGCCAGGGCATTGATCGCCAACACTTAGAACCTTCATGAATTTGATCAAATTTCGATCAATTGGATTATGAGGTTGCATGGGGAACACAGATGTGGACAATAACTTATGATCGCAACTTCCAACTATTATTTAAAATTCACTTTCCCTTGTGGGTCCTATCAATCGAATGGATTGTCGACTATAGATCAAATATTCCTATTGGAGGAGGTTGATTGGAAAAAGAAATCAATTAATTATTTATTGAAGTGTGTATCCAGCATAAGTGATATCGTTTATATAATTCTTCTTCTTAAAAAGTGAAAAGCTTGTAAACATTCATTTTATTTGCCTTTTTAATTTTGTTCTGTTGGTATGAACTAAAATGGACTGCACAGAGTATTTTTATTAGTAGATTTTAAAGTTAGTTTTTTTCCTTCACTGATCTCATGGTAAGCCATGATTTAAGAATTAATAAACTCCATGTCACGTATCAGTTAAAGGAGTTGTAAAGGCAGAAGGTTTTTTATCTTAATGCAGGTTCAATACTTGAACCCCCTCTCTATCCATCTATGTCCACGAGTGCCTCGGCCGTCCAAGGCACTCTTCCTGATTGGCTGAGACACAGCAGCGTCTCCATTGGCTCCCACTGCTGTCAATCAAAGTCAGTCAGCCAATCAGATGAAAGAGGGGGGTGTTGCAGTGCCGGGGCTCCGTGTCTGAATGGACACAGGGAACTGTGACTCAGCTAGGGTGCCCCCATAGCAAGCTGCTTGCTGTAGGGGCACTCAACAGGAGGGAGGGGCCAGGAGCAGCAAAGAGGGACCCCAGAAGAGGAGTATCCAGGCTGCTCTGTGCAAATCCACTGCAACAGAGAAGATAAGTATAATATGTTTGTTATTTTTAGAGGAAAAAAAAACCCAAGACTTTACAATCACTTTAACCACTTGCCGACTGCTGCACGCCGATATACATCGGCACAATGGCAGCGGTGGGCAAATGGGCGTACCTGTACGTCCCCTTTAATTGGTGGCGCTAGCGGGCGCGTGCCCACGGGACCCGCGGACTCGATGTCCGCCGGTGTCCCGGCGATCGTGTCACGGAGCCGCAGAACGGGGAAGTGCCAATGTAAACAAGGAATTTCCCCATTCTGCCTTGTGACATGACAGAGATCACCGCTCCTTGTCATCAGAAGCAATGATCGCTGTCATGTGAGTGGAAGCCCACCCCCCACAATTAGAATCACTCCCTAGGACACACTTAACCCCTTCATCGCCCCCTAATGTTTAACCCCTTCCCTGCCAGTGTCATTTACATAGTAATCAATGCATTTTTACAGCACTGATCGCTGTATAAATGACAGTGGTCCCAAAATAGTGTCAAAAGTGTCCGATGTGTCCGCCATGATGTCGCAGTCACGATAAAAATCGCAGATCACCGTCATTACTAATAAAAAAAAAATTAATAATAAAAATGCCTTAGACTATCCCCTATTTTGTAGATGCTATAACTTTTGCGCAAACCAATCAATATATGCTTATTGCGATTTATTTTTTTTTTTTTACCAAAAATATGTAGAAGAATACATATCGGCCTAAACTGAGGAAAAAAATTGTTTTTTTACATATTTTTGGGGGATACTTATTACAGCAAAAAGTTAAAAATTGTTTTTTTTTTCTCAAAATTGTCGCTCTTTTTTTGTTTGTAGCGCAAAAAATAAAAATCACAGAGGTGATCAAATACCACCAAAAGAAAGCTCTATTTGTGGGGAAAAAAGGACGTCAATTTTGTTTGGATGCAACGTCGCACGACCGCAAAATTGTCAGTTAAAGTGACGCAGTGCCGAGTCGCAAAACATGCTCTGGTCAGGAAGGAGGTAAAATCTTCTGGGGCTGAAGCGGTGAAGCTCTCCATAGTTTAAGGCTCTTACTCTTTTTTTGATTATGTTGTTGAACAATGTGACGTCAAGATGATGCTTTGATATGGAACCTTCTCTACCAAAGGCTAATATGCTGCTGCAGTGGCAACACGTTCTTAATATGAGTTCTATAGATCTTAAATCTGACATGCAAAAAACACTCTTTATGGTATTCCGTTTTAGTGCACGCTCAGGGTCACCGTTATGTGATATCCGGGGCCTGCATACACAGACCACTTCATGCACCTTTGAAGAAAATGGGAAATAAAAACTTGTATATACATTATCTGTTTATCAATGATCAGTATTTTGTTATAAACCGAATAGGATTATGTTTACACATTAAACAGCAAAAAATTCATACTATCTAACAGTACTCTCACTGTCCTATAGGAAACTTTACCTTGAAAGCGCATTCTCACCATATCCTAGTTGCATGTCATACAGTTACAATTGGAAATGTTCTTCTGGCAGGTAAACCTGTATTTTGTTTAGTGGAGTATAGATAGGATTTTGAAATTGAATAGGCTATCCCTTTTTTTTTTTTTTTTTTTTTAGAGGGTGGAGAAGAACCTCTATCAGTGTTTTATTGCCGTTTGTGTTCTAGTTGGGAACATTTCCCCTCACTTGCTGTCCTTTTTAATGTTGTTAAAGGGAGAGGAATTAAGGGAAGTATTATCAGTCGGATCACAGACAACAAAAACTGAGGTTCCAACCTTTACAAATTCTATTGAAGACCTAGAAAAAAAGATTTTTGGGCTTGAGTTCTACTAAAAGAAGATTGTCATGGGTGAGTGATGGAAGCTGCCTTTGCTATGAAATGCTAACTGTCATGCTGACCGTTTTGGCTCAAATACTTATCACTGATCTGGGGAAAAAACTATGCAGATAAGTACGTACTTGATCTGTGTATTTGTTCTGGGTCAAAGACTTGGAAAGTAATGACCAGAAGGGTCTCCATTACAGCCAGTCATCTTGCATTTTTTAGGAGGAGGTCACTAGTGGCAGCTCCATGGCAGATTTACTTTAAAGTTTGATGCCACGTACACACGATCGCACATTCCGACAACAAAATCCATGTTTTTTTCCCGACGGATGTTGGCTCAAACTTGTCTTGCATACACACGGTCACACAAATCTTGTCGGAAATTCAGAACATCAAGAACGCAATGACGTACAACACGTACGACGAGCTGAGAAAAATGAAGTTCAATAGCCAGCGCGGCTCTTCTGCTTGATTCCGAGCATGCGTGGACTTTTGTGCGACAGAATTGTGTACACACGATCGGAATTTCCAACAATGGATTTTGTTGTCGGAAAATTTGAGATCCAGATCTCAAATTTTATTTGTCGGTAATTCCAACGGAAAATGTCCGATGGAGCCTACACACGGTCGGAATTTCTGACAACAAGCTCCCATCGAACATTTCCCGTCGGAAAATCAGACCGTGTGTACGGGGCATTAGTGTAAGAGAATCTGTAAGGTGAACTTACACTTTAAGAGAAAAATGAAATTTAAAGCTGCTTGTGTGATGCTGAAAATTGAATACCGTACTGGTGTGTCACTTCTTTCTGCCGTCTCAGGCATAGGTGCTATTTCAATTTGTATGTTAAATATAAACATTGGTATATGTCCAGAAATAATAAACACTATACAATCTCTGCTTCCTATAACTAATCCGCTTTGTGATTCTTTTTTTGTCTTGTGGTCTCATTATTTTAACATACTGCACATTGTTTCTCATATACTGAGTTATAACATGCTTCTCTGCAAGAAAGATACCTGGCAGTACCTGGTAACTATATCTGCTGATAATGCAATTTAATGATCCATGCTGACGTTCAGCAACATATCACAGCAAATCACAATAAAGTTTTCAATGGCAGTATACACTCACTGGCCACTTTATTAGGTACACCTGTTCAATTGCTTGGTACCACAAATTGCTAATCGGCCAATCACATGGCAGCAACTCAATGCAGTTAGGCATCTAGACGTGGTGAAGACTTGCTGAAGTTCAAATCAAGCATCATAATGGGGAAGAAAGGGGATTTAAGTGACTTTGAACGTGGCATGGTTGTTGCTGCCAGACGGGCTGGTCTGAGTATTTCAAAAACTGCTGATCTACTGAGATTTTCACACACAACCATCTCTAGGGTTTACAGAGAATGGTCCAAAAAATAGAAAATATCCAGTGAGTGGCAGTTGTGTGGATGAAAATGCTTTGTTGATGTCAGAGGAGAATGGGCAGACTGGTTTGAGATAAAAAAAAAGGCAAAAGTAACTCAAATAACCAGTCGTTACAACCAAAGTATGCAGAATATGATCTCTGAACACACAACACATCAAACCTTGAAGCAGATGGGCTACAGCAGCAGAAGACCACATCAGGTATCACACCTATCAGCTAAGAACAGGAAACTGAGGCTACAATTCACACAGGCTCACCAAAATTGGGCAATAAAAGATTGGAAAAACATTGTCTGGTTAGATGAGTCTCCATTTCAGCTGTGACATTCAGATGGTAGGGTCAGAATTTGGCGTAAACAAGATGAAAGCATGGATCCATCCTGTCTTGTATCAAGTGAGTATTGCTGCTGACCATGTCCATCCCTTTAGGACTACAGTGTACTCATCTTCTGATGGCTACTTCCAGCAGGATAATGCTCCATGTCACAAAGCTCAAATCATCTCACCACTGGTCTCTTAACCACTTGCCGTCCGCCCACCGTCAAATGACGGCGGGACGGTTCGGCTCTCGTTCTGGGTGGACGTCATATGACAGCACGCCCGTAGCGATAACAGTTGCGTCGTGTTGCTAGGACACGGAGTGACCCCGATCTCTGTATAGAGCCGCTGACGCAGCTCTTTAATCATGTGATCGGCTGTGTCCAATCACAGCCGGTCACATGTAAACAAGGAAGTGCTGGTAATCAGCGCTCCTCGCCTCACACTGACAGAGTGTGTGGGTAGGAGAGCCAATCAGCGGCCTCACAGAGGACAGTGAGAAATGTAATCAGGGCACTGATGATCAGTGCCCTGATTACATTAGAGCGCCAACAGTTCCAGCAATCAATGCCCACCAGTGCCAACAATCAGTGCCCGCCGCAGCCAGAAATCAGTGCCCGTTAGTGATGCCAGTCAGTGCTGGCTTTCAGTGCCACCTATCAGTGATGCCCATTAGTAGTGCTCATAAGTGCAGAATATTAGTGCCTCCTCATCAGTGAAGGAGAAAAATTACTTATTTACAAAATTTACTGACAGAAACTAAGGAAAAACTTTTTTTTTTTTCAAAACTTTCGTTTTTTTGTTTTTTTATAAAATAAATAAAAATCCCAGCAGTGATTAAACACCACCAAAAGAAAGCTCTATTTGTGTGAAGAAAATGATAACAATTTCACATGATTACAGTGTAGCATGACCACGTAATTGTCACTCAAAGTGCGACAGCACTGAAAGCTTAAAAATGGCCTGGGCAGGAAGGGGGTGAAAGTGCCCTGTAGGTAAGTGGTTAAACATGACAATGGGATCACTGTACTCCAATGGCCTCCACAGTCACCAGACCTCAATCCAATAGATCATCTTTGGGATGTGGTGGAATGGGAGATTCGTATCATGGATGTGCAGCCGACAAATCTGCAGCAACTGCATGACGCTAACATGTCAATATGGACCATAATCTCTGAGGAATGTTTTCAACACCTTGTTTTATCTATGCCACAAAGAATTAAAGCAGTTCTGAAGGCAAAAGGGGGTGTACCTAAGTGGCCGATGAGTGTATATTAAGATATGATTGGTTGTTATAGTATACACAGTTTCTTTACTCTTTGCTCTGTCTTGAAGTGTATCTCAAGGCAAATATTTCGTTTTATTCCATTTGAGTAGGGTGGGGTTAGAACCCGTTGTCAGGTTGTTACTTGTTTTCTGTATCTCACTGGGGAAGTGAGAGAAAATCTCTATTGACAACTGTAAAATGGTGCAGTGCCCATACTTTTTGTCCCTGCAACTCTGGTCGTCAAGACAAATTGAGAAATTGAAGCCCCCCACACACAGTAATAAAAACCTGACAGGTGTTATAATGGCACACTCTTTTTTATTCTGTAGATATGAAAACTGGTGTAGGTTCACAGAAAACACATACAGGAGGAGATTTACTAAAACTGGTGCACACAAAATCTGGTGCAGCTGTACATAGTAACCAGCTTCTAACTTCAGCTTGTCCAATTAAAGTGATACTAAAGTCCTTGTTTTTTTGTTAAAAATAACAAACGTCATACTTACCTCCTCTGTGCAGTTGGTTTTGCACAGAGCAGACCAGATCCTCCTCTTCTCGGGTCTCTCTTCGGTGCTCCTGGCCCCTCCCCCCCATTGAGTGCCCCCATAGCAAGCAGCTTGCTATGGGGCCCCCAAGCCGAGTCACAGATCCCTGTGTCCATTCAGACACAGAGTCGGTGGCCCTGCCGCCTTTCTTGTCTCATTGGCTCACTGGCTTTGATTGACGAGAGCCAATGGTGCCGCGCTGCTGTCCCAGCCAATGAGGAGGGGAGTCCCGGACAGCTGAGTCTCTCATGCAACATTGCTGGATCTAGATAGGGCTCAAGTAAGTATTAGGGGGGGGGGGGCTGTACACACAGGGCTTTTTATCTTAATGCATAGAATGCATTAAGATAAAAAAAACCCTTCTGCCTTTACACCCCTTTAAAGGAGTTGTAAAGGGAGAAGGTTTTTTCTCTTAATGCATTCTATGCATTAAGAGAAAACGCTTTCTGTGTGTAGTAGCCTCCCCAGCACCCCCCTAATACTTACTTGAGCCCCCTCTCTGTCCAGCGATGTCCACAAATCCTTCGGCCATCCGGGACTCTCCCTCCTGATTGGCTGAGACACATTGGCTCCTGCGGCTGTCAAACAGTCAGATAGCCAATCGAGAGAGGGGGTGTGGCCGAACGGCAGATCTGTGTGTCCATTCAGCTCGGCACGGGTGGCCCCTCCCTCCCAAGGAGGGAGGGGCCAGGAGCAGCAAAGAGGCACCCGAGAAGAGGAGGATCTGGGCTGCTCTGTGCAAAACCACTTCACAGGGCAGGTAAGTATAACATGTTTGTTATTTAAAAAAAAAAAAAACGAGACTTTACATTCACTTTAAGCTTTGACAATAAAACCTAGAAGCTGATTGGTTACTATGCACAGATTCACCAGATTCTGTGTGCATCAGTTTTAGTAAATCTACCCCACAAAGTGTATTTGTAATTGTACAGTAGACGGCTTCCTAGCAGCATGTAAGAGCTATCCAAAGTTTCCTACTGTCCTTCCAGCAATATCACTTTGCCCCCTGCTGTACTAGACTATATAAAAGAGGTGTTCATTTCTTTATTTTTTTTGTACTAATTTGAATGATCTTTTTCAATGTGTTTGCTAAGGGTATGTTGCCTATCAACATAACGTCAGCATCTTCTTTTTTTTAATTATGAAAAAGAATGCTAGGAATGGAAAGGCCACTTCTTCACATTTCTAGATGATAAATTTAATCCCATAGATGAATCCTGGAATGCAGTGGCTCCTATGCACTGTGTGACAGGTAAAAATGTTTTGTCTAGTAAAGGACCATGTTACAAGATGGTACACACAAGCATGTTTATGAAGAAGTACCAGTCTTTTCCCGTGGTAAACTGTGTGGCTGGTTGTCATCCCATTTCAAAGATTTCTAGAAAGCCGTTTTAGTGTCTTCCCAAGTTTCTCTATTCTTGCTGGCAGAAGGAACATCATAGGGCTCCTGACCCAACAGGGCAAATTTAGGGTGATGTCCTGGCATCCCAAGGATAGTTGACAATCTACACAATGTATGTGGAGAAGTCCAGGGTAATACGGGACCAAAAATGGCCAGCTGCATATAACCGCAGGAGCGGACCATAGCCTGCTGTGGTATCATTCAGTGTACATATGGTACAAGTCATCACAAGATCTTATACGTGTAGTGTAATAGTGGCCCACTGATATATCAGTCATATGCTGTTCAAGGTGTTGAGGGTCTATATAAGTCACAGTCAAGGGTTGATTTTTAGTTACCACTTGACTGCTCTTAAAGACTGAACATAATGCAAAGTGTTCGCAGATGATATGGACCTTGCATGCTGTTGGGTAATGCAAACAATTTCTATTTTGGATACTTTGGTGGATATACAAGGCCCAGTATCACCAAAGAATATTTGTTAGCAATATGTCATCTTTTGCTTAAGCTGATGCACAAATAAAGAAAATTCCATCTGCTTTCTAGTGGTGGTCATGTGATTTAACAAGTTTTTATGTTCTTTGAAACTTGTAGTATCTGGTGACTTTCACAAGATGGCACCACACTAACATAAGCAATACATAGCTAGAGATTGGACCCTAGTCAGAAAACCTAAGATAGTATGTTGTCTTGTTATCTGTGTTTTCATTCTTATCTTCAGAAGTACAGTACCTGTACTGAAATTCAATGAGCTTTTTGTCCAACAATTTTTTAATTCCTTGCATTCCTGCTTTCCCGTTTCACACTGAGCATACTACGACATGGAAGCACATACATCCCAGTGTTGTCAGTTTTCTTCTTTGCATTATACTTGGGAGCACAGCCTACCTGTACTCTAATGGTTAGACTTGTGCTGACGAATAGAGGAGGGCCTCTCGTACCACACCGGCTTGTGGGTCACTGAAGGTGAGACAGCAGCCACAGAAGCACGGTGACGTAGGATTGCCTGGGATCAGTCCAGTAGTCTGTATGGCTGGTTGTCTGTGGGCAGATGTGCAGCAGGCAGGCTGGTCGTGGTTAGGCAAACCGGAGCTGTAGCAGACTGGGATCGCAGCTGGAGCAGGAACAGGATATGATTTGCAGATCAGAGCCGTGGCAGGCTGGGTGAGCAGGTGCAGGGTCAGGCAGGCTGGGTCAGTACCATTCGGGCAGATGAGCAGAGCAGCAGGCAGAAGAGAAGTCCAAAACAAGCCGGGGTCAGGGTATCAAGCAGACAGCGTTAGTGAGACAAGCCGGATCAAGATCAGATGTCAGCACAGATAATGGGTCAGAACAAACAGAAGCTGCAGACCAAACAGCAAAGAGTCCTTGGTGCACTCAGTTTAAATAGCCCCTTTGGCGCCAGCGTTAGTGACAGTGACGTTTTCTTGGTTAAAAAATATAAATGTTTTCTACTGTAAATAAAATACGGGTTTATGAGATGTGCAAATCACTGCATTCTGCTTTTATGTAGATTTTACACAGCATCCCATCTTTTTTGGAATTGGGTTTGTACTTATACAGTATCCCACAAAAGTGAGTACACCCCTCACATTTTTGTAAATATTTTATTATATCTTTTCATGTGACAACACTGAAGAAATGACACTTTGTCACAATGTAAAGTAGTGAGTGTACAACTTGTATAACAGTGTAAATGTGCTGCCCCCTAAAAATAACTTCCGGCCGGGAAAAAAAAATGTAAAAGTCAGCAGCTACAAACACTGTAGCTGCTGACTTTAAATAAGCACACTTACCTGTCCTGGGTGCCCGCGATGTTGGGCGCCCGAGGCCGACCCATCCCTCGGCTTTTGGGTCCCGGCACCGCCATCCTAACTAAGGAAAACAGGCAGTGGAGCCTTACGGCTTCACTGCCTGTTTCCTGCTGCGCATGCGCGAGTCGCGCAGCGCTTTGTGAATGGGACGCGATGTGTTGTGGGACACACATAGTTCCCATAACACACCGCGCCCCATTCCCCAGAAGACAACGCAGGGAGGAGAAGACTGAAGATCACCGCGGCGTAGGAAGAGGCAGATTAGGAAGACTGCCTAGCAACAGCCATTTCACCTAAGTTAAATTTTTTTTTTTCCTCCATTTTTTTAGGTATTTTTTTTATGCAATTTTTTTTTTCAGGGTGGACCTCCACTTTAACACAGCCATTAATGTCTAAACCGCAGGCAACAAAAGTGAATACACGCCTAAGTGAAAATGTCTAAATTGGGCCCAGTTAGCCATTTTCCCTCCCCAGTGTCATGAGACTCAGTGTTACAAGGTCTCAGGTTTGAATGGGGAGCAGGTATGTTCAATTTGGTGTTATCGCTCTCACTCTCTCATACTGGTCACTGAAAGTTCAACATGGCACCTCATGGCAAAAAACTCCCTGAGGATCTGAAAAAAATAATTGTTGCTCCACATAAAGATAGCCTAGGCTATAAGAAGATTGCCAAGACCCTGAAACTGAGCTGCAGCATGTTGGCCAAAACCATACAGCGGTTTAGCAGGACAGGTTCCACTCAGAACAGGCCCCGCCATGGTCGACCAAAGAAGTTGAGTGCACGTGCTCAGGGACATATCCAGAGGTTGTCTTTGGGTAATAGACGTATGAGTGCTGCCAGCATTGCTGCAGAGGTTGAAGGGGTGGGGGGTCAGCCTGTCAGTGCTCAGACCATATGCCACATACTGCATCATATTGGTCTGCATGGCTGTCATCCCAGAAGGAAGCCGCTTCTAAAGCTGATGCACAAAAAAGCCCACAAACAGTTTGCTGAAAACAAGACTGAGGACATGGATTACTGGAACCATGTCCTGTGGTCTGATGAGACCAAGATAAACTTATTTGGTTCAGATGGTGTCAAGCGTGTGTGGCAGCAACCAGGTGAGGAGTAGAAAGACAAGTGTGTCTTGCCTACAGTCAAGCATGGTGGTGGGAGTGTCATGGTCTGGGGCTGCAGCATGAGTGCTGCTGGCACTGGGGAGCTACAGTTCATTGAGGGAACCATGAATGCCAAATGTACTGTGACATACTGAAGCCGAGCATAATCCCCTCGCTTCGGAGACTGGGCCGCAGTAAAGTATTCCAACATGATAAAGACCACCAAACGCACCTCCAAGACAACCACTGCCTTGCTAAAGAAACTGAGGGTAAAGGTGATGGACTGGCCAAGCATGTCTCCAGACCTAAACCCTATTGAGCATCTGTGGGGCAGTGCTGGAGAGGGTTAAGGCCGTGCTGGAAAATAATGGTGGCCACACAAAATATTAATACTTTGGGCCCAGTTTGGACATTTTCACTTAGGGGTGTATTCACTTTTGTTGCCAGCGGTTTAGACATTAATGGGTGTGTTAAGTTATTTTGAGGGGACAGCAAATTTACACTGTTATAATACAAGCTGTTATATACAAGCTGTACACTCACTACTTTACATTGTAGCAAAGTGTCATTTCTTCAGTGTTGTCACATGAAAAGATATAATAAAATATTTACAAAAATGTGAGGGGTGTACTCACTTTTGTGAGATACTGTATGTGTAAAGGATATCAGCGTGATATAATTTATTGGTGTTAGTGTTTTAAAAAACATTTCTCAAGCATGCTGTAAAAAAAATATACTTGTGGAGGTAGATAAATGGCCTATTTCCATATGCATACTCTGCTTCTAGGTTCTCGACACAAAGTGGTTTTGCAGTGGTTTTACAGTGTTCCATCTCGCAATGTAAGTCTGTTTTTTAGAAAAAACTGTATTCCCTTTGTGGCTGATATCTTATCTCAACATTTGCTATGCAGGAAGTAGAGTGCTAGCAGTGACTAAGTCACAAATATATCCTGCCATTGAATAATCAACAAATCTCTACATTTCATACAGCACAAATCAAGCATGTAAAAATGCAAATTCCATAATAAAAAGAAATACATTGAAGTAAATGCTGAAATGATGTGGTCACTGAAAATACACTATACGTATATTTCTGGAACAGTCCTGAATTTTAGTAATGAAAAAACAGACAAATAAAAAGAAAAAGTGGGAATATTGAATTCTGTGCAAAATAGTGTCCCCAGCTTAAATTTAAGTGACCAGTGCGTTACTGGTTGCTGGTTGTACACTGTTTTATTAATAAGCTAAAAGCTGTGTTGAAACATCGGCATATGTTAGTATTTCATCAAGCATGTAGCCAATGCCATATTGAGACTGACCAATATGCCATTCAATACCAGACAGGTGCTTATAGAAGAATGACTTTGAGGCTCGGTTCACACATCGGCGGCACGACTTGCAGGTCGCCTCAGCGAGGCGACCTGCAAACGACTGCCGGGGCGACTTGCGAGACGACTTCTGCATAGAAGTCTATGCAAGTCGCCCCAAGTCGCCCCCAAAGTAATACAGGAACCTTTTTCTAAGTCGGAGCGACTTGCGTCGCTCCGATTAGAACGGTTCCATAGCACAGAACGGGAGGCGACTTGTCAGGCGACTAGGTCGCCTGACAAGTCGCCCCAGTGTGAACCGAGCCTAAAGGAGAAGTACAGCCAAACAAGCCAGACATCTCCTGTGGGTCACAGGAGTGCAGCTCGTTCTGCACTTCTGTGGGTCACAGGAGTGCAGCTCGTTCTGAACTCCTGTAACCCATTTTCAGCTGACAGCGAGCTGAAGCCTGCTGTCAGCTGACATCTCAGAGCCAGCCCGGGCTCTGGAAAGATCGCAACCATATAGTCCAGATCCGCCCACATGCCTGGACCAGCACCTGGCTTAGCCTCTCAGAGGGGCTTGGGACAGATAGTCTGACAGTCACCAGCTCTCTGCTCAAAGAGCCCAGAGAACTGAGCAATTGGAGGTGGGGTTTTTTTCGCTTGGTTCTCAGTGTTTGAGCTAGGTGGATGAAGTATCGGTCCCCCATCGGCTAAGTATGATTCTGCAAAAAAAACTTTTCCATACTTCTCATTTAAGGAGAAGTATGGCCAAAGCTCTTTTGGACATACTTCTCCTGTGGGTCACAGGAGTGCACTTAGTTGTGCACTCCTCTGACCTAGATTCAGCTGACAGCGGACTAAAGTCTGCTGTGAGCTGACGTCAGAGTCAGTCTAGGCACTGCAGGGATCCTGAAAAAATGTTGAGATTCACCCAGATGCCTGACCATTAGCTGGCTCAGCCTCCCAGCATGCAGCTGAAAGCCTGAGCTAGCCACTCCCACCCCCTCCACAGCCCAGCCCTCCAGTTGCCTAACAGTCACTACTCTGTTCTCAGAGTGGACCTGAGACCTGAACGATTAGATGCAGCCTCAGTTTGATGCTGCAGCCATCAAGGGGAGTAAGATTGTTTATTATTTTAAATTCCCGCACTTCTGTTTTAAATGTGAAGTAACCACCTCTCAAAACCTGAGCAGGATGGTATGCACTTCCACTGTTTCAGGAACAGCTGCAGTCATTGCCAAGTAGGGATGAGCTTCGAGTTCGAGTCGAACTCATGTTCGACTCGAACATCGGCTTTTCGCAAGTTCGCCGAACAGCGAACAATTTGGGGTGTTCGCTGCAAATTCGAATGCCACGGAACACCCTTTAAAAGTCTATGGGAGAAATCAAAAGTGCTAATTTTAAAGGCTTATATGCAAGTTATTGTCATAAAAAGTGTTTGGGGACCAGGATCAATGCAAAAAAAAGTTTTAAAAACGGCCGTTTTTTCAGGAGCAGTGATTTTAATAATGCTTAAAGTCAAACAATAAAAGTGTAATATTCCTTTAAATTTCGTAGCTGGGGGGTGTCTATAGTATGCCTGTAAAGGGGTGCATGTTTCCCGTGTTTAGAACAGTCTGACAGCAAAATGACATTTCAAAGGAAAAAAAGTCATTTAAAACTACTCGCAGCTATTGCATTGCCGGTCCGACAATACACATAGAAGTTCATTGATAAAAACGCCATGGGAATTCCCCACAGGGGAACCCCGAACCAAAATTAAAAAAAAAAAAAATGACGTGGGGGTCCCCCTAAATTCCATACCAGGCCCTTCAGGTCTGGTATGGATATTAAGGGGAACCCCGGCCAAAATTAAAAAAAAAAAATGACGTGGGGATCCCCCTAAATTCCATACCAGACCCTTATCCGAGCACGCAACCTGGCAGGCCGCAGGAAAAGAGGGGGGGACGAGAGAGCGCCCCCCCTCCTGAACCGTACCAGGCCACATGCCCTCAACATTGGGAGGGTGCTTTGGGGTAGCCCACCAAAACACCTTGTCCCCATGTTGATGAGGACAAGGGCCTCATCCCCACAACCCTGGCTGGTGGTTGTGGGGGTCTGTTGGCAGGGGGCTTATCGGAATCTGGAAGCCCCCTTTAACAAGGGGACCCCCAGATCCCGGCCCCCCCCCTGTGTGAAATGGTAATTTTGTACCCCTACCATTTCACTAAAAAACTGTCAAAAATGTTAAAAATGACAAGAGACAGTTTTTGACAATTCCTTTATTTAAATGCTTCTTCTTTCTTCTATCTTCCTTCATCTTCTTCTTCTTCTGGTTCTTCTGGCTCTTCTAGTTCTTCCTCCAGTGTTCTCGTCCAGCATTTCCTCCGCGGCGTCTTCTATCTTCTTCTCCTCGGGCCACTCCGCACCCATGGCATGGGGGGAGGCTCCCGCTCTTCTCTTCATCTTCTTCTCTTCTTCTCTTCTTCATATTCTTCTCCGGGCCGCTCCGCACCCATGCTGGCATGGAGGGAGGCTCCCGCTGTGTGACGTGTCTCCTCTTCTGATGGTTCTTAAATAATGGGGGGGGTCACCCGTGACCCCGCCCCCCTCTGACGCATGGGACATGACGGGACTTCCCTGTGGCATTCCCCGTGACGTCACAGGGAAGTCTCGTCAAGTCACCGCGCGTCAGCGGGGGCGGGGTCACCGGGTGGCCCCGCCCCACATTGTTTAAGATCCGTCAGAAGAGGCGACGCGTCACACAGCGGGAGCCTTCCATTATGCCAGCATGGATGTGGAGCGGCCCGGAGAAGAAGATGAAGAAGAGAAGAAGATGAAGAGAAGAGCGGGAGCCTCCCACCATGCCATGGGTGCGGAGCGGCCCGAGGAGAAGAAGATAGAAGACGCCGCGGAGGAGATGCTGGACGAGAACAACGGAGGAAGAACCAGAAGAACTAGAAGAAGAAGAAGAAGAAGAAGAAAGAAGAAAGAAGAAGCATTTAAATAAAGGAATTGTCAAAAACTGTCTCGTCATTTTTAACATTTTTGACAGTTTTTTAGTGAAATGGTAGGGGTACTTTTGTACCCCCTTACCATTTCACACTGGGGGGGCCGGGATCTGGGGGTCCCCTTGTTAAAGGGGGCTTCCAGATTCTGATAAGCCCCCCCGCCCACAGACCCCCACAACCGCCGGCCAGGGTTGTGGGGATGAGGCCCTTGTCCTCATCAACATGGGGACAAGGTGTTTTGGGGGGCTACCACAAAGCACCCTCCCAATGTTGAGGGCATGTGGCCTGGTACGGTTCAGGAGGGGGGGGCGCTCTCTTGTCCCCCCCTCTTTTCCTGCGGCCTGCCAGGTTGCGTGCTCGGATAAGGGTCTGGTATGGATTTTTGGGGGGACCCCACGGCCATTTTTTTTTTTTTTTTTTTGGCGCGGGGTTCCCCTTAAAATCCATACCAGACCTGAAGGGTCTGGTATGGAATTTAGGGGGACCCCCACATCTTTTTTTTTTTATGTTGGCCGGGGTTCCCATTAATATCCATACCAGACCTGAAGGGTGTGGTATGAAATTTAAGGGGACCCCCACGTCATTTTTTTTTTTTTTAATTTTGGTTCGGGGTTCCCCTGTGGGGAATTCCCATGCCGTTTTTATCAATGAACTTTTATGTGTATTGTCGGACCGGCACGCGAGTAGTTGTAAATTACTTTTTTCCTTTGAAATGTCATTTTGCTGTCAGACTGTTCTAAACATGGGAAACATGAGCCCCTTTACAGGCATACTATAGACACCCCCCCCAGGTACGAAATTTAAAGGGATATTACACTTTTATTGTTTGACTTTAAGCATTATTAAAATCACTGCTCCTGAAAAAAGGCCGTTTTTAAAACTTTTTTTTGCATTGATCCATGTCCCCTGGGGCAGGACCCAGTTCCCCAAACGCTTTTTATGACAATAACGTGCATATAAGCCTTTAATATTAGCACTTTTGATTATTCATGTTCGTGTCCCATAGACTTTAACAGTGTTCGCGTTTTCGAACAAACTTTTTTCCTGTTCGCATGTTCTGGTGCGAACCGAACAGGGGGGTGTTCGGGTCATCCCTATTGCCAAGATCTGTATGCAGCATATCTTCCACATTTGCAACAAAGAGCACACAAGGCATGTGAGAGTGTTTTAAAGATAATTTAAGCAAGTGCATTCATCATTGTTTTCCATTGAGCAACAAGCATAAAAATAAAAAAATAAAAATAAGTAAGAAAAAATGAGGCCATTAAAAAGTAAGAATTAGAAGGGACACCCTCGGCATTCCAGATTTACAAGTGCTGCAAGGGAGCAATCGTGGAGGCTATTAAATAATTTTTTTGTCTTTAGTTTTTACAGATAAAAAAATACTTGTTTGATAGTCTTAACAATATTATTGATGTTTCACTGAAGGTACCTCTGTGGTTGACTGAAATCCAGGTACCTAAAAGACTAAATAAACTTAATGTAAACAAATCACCAGGTCCAAATGGCTTACACCCACGAGTGCTTGGGAAATTTAGCTCAACTATTGCCAAGCCAACACGTTACTGAGTGGAATGGTACCAACCAGTGGCAGCTGGTGCAAAAAATTTGGGGGGGGGACAAACGCCATCCACCCCCCCCGGACGGACGCCAGAGACAAACTGCGGACAGGAAAGGGGCGAGTGATCGCCGCAAGCACACCAATGACCCCCGCCCAGGTGTTAGACGGACGAGAAGGCGGTGGTGGAGACTAACCTTAACATAGGAGGCAGGGTGAATGAAGAGCCTGGCCATTCTCCTCTCTGTTCTCCTCTGGGCTGAACAGGAAATGTGTCCTGAGACACTATTGGCTAGGGTGTCCTGAGACACGATTGGGAGTCCTAAGACTCTATGGCCAATCAGGCCTCAGGAGCTGCTTCCTGATTGGTCAGGAGAAGTATCAGGAAAACCACAGGGAATATTAATTCACTATTGTCACACAACTGGGTGGGCTCAGGGCACAGTGCTCTGCGCCCCAAGCCCACCCTTTTTTAAAGCCAATTAGAGCCTCAGGCTACAGACTTATCAGCCTCACATCAATAGGTATGTAAGGTGTTTGAAGGAATGGTAAGGGACTCTGTACAGAAATATGTTTGTGATAAAGGTATCATGAGTAACAACCTGCTTGGATTTATCAAATACCATTCTGGCCATACCAATCTTTATCATTCTGTGAGGAAGTAAGAGAATTGGATGATGGAAGCCCTGTGGGCATAGTTTATCTAGATTTTGCTAAGGAATTTGACATTTGTACCTCATAAACATTGAATCTATTAAACTAGAAAAGCTACAATTTCTGGGGAAATTGTGTGAAGTGTTCTTGCCTGCACCAGTAGTCTACAAGCATTATCAAGCCTAGCAGATGAAGGTATGACCACAGGCATTTGGGGGGGTCTCAGCATCTTGTGTTTACAACCATTGTTTCCTAGCAATGCTCATGTCCTGTTTATGCTTCACAACCACTGCTCAATACACAATACACAGGATCATGGTAGCTGTAATAACTGTGCAGTACTTCAAACGGTCGTATTTTAAAAACTATAAATCCTACAGCGAAGATCTTTATATTGTGAGAATCACAAGACCCAGACCTAGATGCATAGTATGTCTCTGAAATATTAAAAATGAAGGCACAGTCGCAGTTTAGATATTGCCCTTCAAATTAGGAGGGGGCTAGAGTAGAGTTTCAATGAATGTCAATGGATGGTGTGAGTTACAAACAAATGGTCATATTGTGAAAACTATCAGGACTATGGCTTAGCCGTGGACATGTTTAGTGGCAGCAGGGATAGCTGAACGTTTTGATATGAGATTTGTGTAGGTGGACTTGAAAATGAGGGAGTGGTGGCAGTTTAGAAATCATGTCCTGATTTTTCAGCTTTTGTCACCTCCCACTCTAGTTTTGAACATTTCCCCATTCATTCCTATGGGACCAATTTCGCCGCAAAAATGACGATATTTCGTGAACCATTTGGCGAAACATTCCATAAAGTAATAGCACACCAATCGGGAACAATCTGCACGTTTCGGTATATTACTTGTCTATGTAATATAAAAACTGTGGGAGGAGTTAGGGTGGTAAATTTGGCTATAATAATATATATGTGAGATAACAGTAAGTGGTCTTGCTATGCAAGAACACTTAATAAAGTCTGTTGGAGATGAGAAAATTGTATGTACATAGATAGAAAATTGATGAATACATGAACGGGGCCAGAGGGTAGTGATAAACGATTCATTCTCTGAATGGTCTAAATATGTGAGTGGTATGCCCCAGGCTTCCTACTTGGGCCAATGCTGTTCAATTTGTTCATTAATGATATGGAAGTTCAAGAGCTGAATATCAGTGTTTGTGGATTACATCAAATTATGCTAGGAAATAACTTCAACACCAGTTATAGCATCATTGCAGAAAGATCTTAACAAAATAGGGTTTTGGGCAGCTACATCTCAGATAAGGTTCAATAATAAAAAGTGTAAAACTAAAGTTATGCACAGTTATACAAAAATACGCATGCTAACTATCCATTAACAAGGGCTCCCCTGGGAAATCAGTGAAGGAATTTAGGGGTCCTTGTAGCTCACAGACTTAGCATTTAATGCAAAGCTGCAGCTAAAAAAAAGCTAATCTTGAATATGCAGTTCAGGGGGATGAAATACCTCCATTGTGAGCATCAATTACATAAATGACAGTTATTCACTCCGAAGAAGAAGCACTATATCAAAGGTGACTTCAGCAGCTGTAATAAACTGTTTACTCTAAGGTCCATGATGTGGCAATGATTTGAAATTAGAAGAAAGGGACATTTAACCTTAGATTGAGGAATGGGTTCTTTACTCTTAGAGCAATAAAAATGTGGAAACACAATTCACCAGGATGGTGTACTAACTGAGAGCCTCAACAACTTAAAAAAAAAACACATTTAATGCCCTGTACACACGATCGGATTTTCCGACAACAAAACCATGGATTTTTGTGCGAAGGTTGTTGGCTCCAACTTGTCTTGCATACACACTGTCACACAAATGTTGGCCAACAATTACGAACGTGGTAACGTACAAGACATACGACGAGCCGATAAAAAGGAAGTTCAATAGCCAGTGCACCACCCTTTTGACTCCTTCTGCTAATCTTGTGTTTATCTCGTGTTAGTAGAAGTTTGGTGAGAGACGATTCGCACTTTTAGGCCTCGTGCTTTCAGTTCGTTTCTGCTTTTCAGTTTGTGCTTCAGAACATCCTCAGGTTCTGAATCCACATCCTCAGGTTGTGTGCTGAGTTCCCCTTCTTCAGGAAGTGTGGGATTCCTGGTGTCCTCAGATGTCCCGATTCTTTTCTCCCCTATGTGAATACAAAAATGGTATACTTAGCAGACAGATATTTGAGGCTAGAAATAGTAATATGAAACATTGCTTGGAAGTGTCGTACGATTGTCTGTTTTTGGCAGAGTTCCAAGCTGAAGACCTGATTTTTTCCCTTTCAAAAGCTGGAATACTTACCTGTTTTGTGCAGGTTTCACACATGGAGAGACCCCTAGTATACACTGGAGCACCTGCGTGGGACACCAAAAAAAGGTTGTTATGGTGTCCCATACCAGTGCTCCTGAGTGTCCTCAACTTACACTGAATCAAGTTGTCATTTCATTATTTCAAACTAGACAACAATGTAATAAACTTCTTTTAATCAAAATAGGCATGAACAAATGTAGTTAACCTGCATCTGCCAAAAACGTTGTATTAGTGGTCGAATGAATGATATTTAATATGAACGATTACTGTGTCCACGATTCTCAAACTTGGCATTTTAAACTGTACAACAGTAAAGAAAAGCACATGGAGCAGCACGAAAGTAATAATAATAATAGGAACACACGACAAATACTTACTTTTTTGCAGCACCTTCCTGATCCTTCTATACTGATCGTGCTCCCTCAATTTCAGGTCTAACCAGCGTTTCCTCAATTGCTCCTTGGATCGTCATACCCCAAAAGTCCTGTGCAGACTTCTCACAACTTTCGTCATGATCTTGGCCTTTCTCACATTTGGGTTTCTGTATGGTCCATGCTTCCCATCATAGTCTGCCCTTTTCAAGATGTCCACCATCTCTTCAAAGGACATATTTGAGGCCTTATATCTCCACCTGGATCGGGAACTGCCTTGCTCTGGGCTTTCGTCGTTGCTGATAATAACAGCACACACCTGCTGTGTCTCCGCCATGTGCTCTCCCACTGCCCCGAAAGAGAAGAGGCGGGGAATACACTAGAAAGAAGGACAGGGGCGGAGTTTGATGCATGGGCAGTGTATATAAAGCATAACACGCGGGCGACGTACGTTCAATCTGTGAGTGGAGGACGGAGGATCGTTAGCGCCAATCGTTCAAACGAAGGTACAATTGTAACTTGGGGCATCAGTGGTTAGTGGCCTATACTGCTTATAGATTGAGGCCTATATTGGGACAAAATTAGGAGAGTTTAGCCTGACATTAGGGTTTGCCTTGTGTTGTGTCTTGCAGATAAAATGGTGGATAAATTCACAGACCCTGACTTCCTGCCCAGCTTCATAGATAAGTACAGGGAGCTGCCATGTCTCTGGCAAGTTCAATGCAGGGACTATTCGAACAAGCAAAAAAGGAAGGCAGCACTGGATCAACTGTTGGAATTGGTGAAGCCAGTGTATCCCACGGCAAACATCAACTATTTGAATGCCAAAATTGGTAGCTCGAGGAGCACATATAATAGAGAGCACAAAAAGGTCCAGGATTCTCTGAATTCCAGAGCAGCAGCAGATGACATATATGTCCCCAGGCTGTGGTACTACTACGACTTTGTTTTTTGTCCGAGCAGACTATCAATACTTCCTTCAACACTTCCTTCCACATCAGCTGAGGCTCCTGAAGTCCAAGCTGGGCCTTCCACCCAGGAAGAAGATGTGGAGGAGCCCAATTTGACCCACGTATAGCATTGTTGAACATATTTCTTGTCAAAAATTGAATGATGTTAACTAGATGTTATTGATCACTAATTTCTGATTTAACAAAGTGGTTTACATATCAATAGACAGTAGTAGCCAAAAATGATTGGGACAAAAATCAAAAATGCTGGCTTCAGAATGATAGTCTTTTCTATTTGTTAACATTCAATTTGCAACAGTCATGAGCTCAAAATTGTGTGTGATTGATGACCAAAAACCTAAAACTATGTACCATTTTCATACACAGGAAAGTCTCAGCCAGGAGGAGGCCTTGGCAAGCAGCCTGATGCAATCCCAGGTTCCTCCCCTCCGCCCTCCAACCAAAAGGACCAGGAAGGCAAGGAATCTTGAGGAGTCTTTGACTGTTTTCCTAAAACAGGTTCCTGCGGCACTTACCACAACCCATGGTGGCCGCAAGGCATTTGGATGTGTCACTGCAAGCAAACTAGAACACGTGGAGGAGGGCCAACGCACAATCTGTGAAGAAATCATTTTGAAGGCCCTAAACAAGGGGACAAGGGGCGAATTCACAACTCAAACCCACCTGTGTGAGTTGGACCATACTCCACCACCTCCAGCAACACCACCAACACCACAGCCACCCAACCCACCACAGCAGCAGCATGGAAGGAAGCGTGGAAGGAATTGTTGAGAGTGATGGCCTGGGTTTGGTGTGGTCTGGCAAAAAAACGCAGGCTGTTGTAAGACCACAGCCTCAGGATATATATGTCATCTGCTGCTGCTCCCAATCTCTCGGAGTCCTGGACTGTATTGTGCTCCCTATTAAATGGACTCCTCAGGTTACCAATTTTGACAGTCAAATAATTGATGTCTGCCCTGGGGTACAAAGGCTTCACCAATTCCAACTGTTTCTCCAGCGTTGCCTTCCTCTTTATTTTGTTATGACCTTGTGCTCCCTATTAAATTTCAAATTTTCATTTTGACAAATACTTGGGTATGTGTTTTACTTCAAAAAAGGACAGTTTGTTTGTGAGTAGGCAGGTACATTTCAAAAATACAATGTCAACAACATAGTTGTATCTTTGAGGTTAAAAAATACAAGATAATAATGGTGTTGTGGTAACTTGACACACAAAACGAAAAGAAAATTATGGAGAGAACTAGAAAAAAAAGAAAAGATTATTCTGGAGATCACAAAAAAAAATAAAAATAAATTATGGAGATCACTAGAAAAAAAAGGATTATTCTGGAGATCACGAGGAAAAAAAAATTATGGAGATCACTAGAAAAAAAAAAAAAAAAAAAGATTATTCTGGAGATCACGAGAAAAAACAAAAAACAAATATTATTCCCTAGAAGTAATAGAAAATACATTTGTCAGACCTCTGTGAATATCAGCAGCAAAGCAACTTCATTATTTTAGCAATATAAAGAAGAGATTTGAGAGATTTCATAATTTTCCGCGTCGCGAATGTGATATCTCCATTACGAACTCTAGTTTTACAAGACTGAGCGCTTCTGGCTCGTACTTGATTCCGAGCATGCCTGAACTTTTGTGCGATGGACTTGTGTACACACGATCGGAAATTCCCACAACAGAGTTTTACTGGCACAAAATTTGAGAACCTGCTAGCAAACATTTGTTGGCGGAAAGTCTGACAACAAATGCTAGCTGGAGCATACACACGGTCGGACTTTCATCCAACATTTCCCGACGGAAAATCTGACCGTGTGTACGCGGCATAAGACTTCATTCACACCATACGTGCAAAAAAAAAATCTGATGGAAAAACTGCAGATTTCACTTGCAGAGACACAAGTTTAGATCAGTTTTTATGCACGTTTTAGTGAATTGTCATGCACTTTTTTTTTATACACAGACTGATATCACGTCCTGTGTCCTCATTCTGTGTATCTTATCAGTGCCCATTATTCTGTCCATCTCATCAGTGCCCATCATTCTCTCCTCCTCATCTTCCCCCCATTCTGGCCATCCTGACAATGCCCGCCATTCTTTCCTCATGATCAGCGCCTGCCATTCTTTCCTCCTAATCTCTACTGCCATTCTTTCCCCCACCATCAGTGCCCGGCATCATTCCTTCTTGCACCAGACATACTGCACCTGAGCGGCAGCATTATCCTAGCCAGGATCTGATATGGGGGAAAGTAAGCGGGCAGTATATTTCCCTTCCACTTCCTGTCACATGGGGTCATGTCAGTTTTGTCTGCGTTCCAGTGCAGAGCTGTGAAGAAAATGCAGACATGCTGCACAATCCGGCACCACTCTGCACAGGACATCACACCTGCGATTTGGTGTGAACAAGACACATAGAAAACAAGTGTTTTTTGCGTGTCTTGCAGAGCCCTACAGGTTTCTGCAGATGGTGTGTAGGAGCCCCTAGATATGCATCTAAATTTTCCTTGCCTCTGAAGCCTGATCCATGTTAGAGGCTACTATCAGGCGGTGAGGAAGCAATGCAGCACCTCCTCACTGCCTGTTTTAACCCCATTTTTGCCAACAAACATGCAGCAACTGCATGGCATGGAGTGTTTAAGCCCGCCGATTGCTATAAGCTGGGTCAACTTTTCCACGGGGCAAGAACCATTGCGTCCACAGCATGTAAGCACCCCCGTCCACTGCCTATTGCAGCTTAAGGAGGGGGGGTTGGCAGGTGGCAAAAACGTAGCTTAACTGCGCATTTTTGTTCCCCCCCCCATAATCACAAGTCTAAATGAGGACTTACACTTTTTACATTTAAAAAAAATAATAATAATTTTATTAAAATTTTATAATTTTTTTACATTTTTCCCACAATACTTTTTATAGGGGCTAGGTGAAATATCAGGAGTCTAAACAGACCACTGATGTCTCAATTTTGAGACAGAGAATCTTTCGATCTTTCTTTGCAGGCTTAGCTGTACTGCACAATGAACAAGCAGGATGCTCTATACAGAGGTTTCTGTTCATTCATACACTGAAGCATAGCAATTTTTTTACTATGATTCATTTGTGAATGAAGTGAGTGATCGATACTGATCACTCATTATGTTTATTCAGAAAAGGAAGGGGCCGGTAAATGACATAGTTACATAGTCTGGTTGAAAAAAAAGGCACAAGAACATCTAGTTCAACCAATAAAAGGGTAAAAGAAGAAAAAAAATGTACAATCTTATATACAAAATCCTATACCCACAGTTGACCCAGAGGAAGGCAAAAAGCCTTTGCCCCCAGTGCATAACTTTACATTTATCAACAATAAACCTCACCTGCCACACAGTCGCCCAACTAAACAGTGCATTGAGGTTGGCTTGTAAGTTGGAGACATCTTGTAAGCACGTTATTCCACTGCATAGCTTGGTGTCATCTGCAAATATTGAAATGTTACTTTTAATCCCAGACCCTATATCATTTCTAAATATATTACAAAAGTAAGGGTCCCAACACTGAACCTTGGGGTACACCACTAACAACCTCGGACCATTCAGAATATGTTTTAGCCATTTTTCTATCCATTTACAATCCATTTATCCATTTACAAACTAATTTTTCCAAACCTGTAGACTTTACATTAGCCATGTGTGGGAAACTGTGTCAAACGCTTTTGCAAAATCCAAGTATACCACGTCCACAGCCACCCCTCTGTCTAAGTTTTTACTTACCTTCTCTTAAAAAGAAATCAGATGTGTCTGACAACTTCTGTCTTTCATGAATTCATGCTGTCTGTTGCTTAAAATACTTTTTTCCAGCAATAACTCATCTATGTGGTCTTTTATTACACTTTCCAGTATCTTGCTATTTATAGAAGTTAAACTAATGAGTCTATAGTGACTTGGTAAAGACTTTGATCCCTTTTTAAATATAGGCACCACATTGGCCTTACGCCAATCCAGTAGTACTATGCCAGTCATTAAAGAGTCCCTAGAAATTAGAAACAATGACTTTGAAATGATAGAGCTCAATTATTTTAGGATCCGTGGGTAGATGCCATCTGGTCGAGGTGCTTTATTCACCTTTCTGCTGTCTAAATAATTCTGGACCATGACACTTTTGAGCCATTTGGGGCTGTGTCAATACCATCCCCATTATGGACATGATCTCTTCCATGCTCCTTTGTATACACAGAGCTGAAGAAAGTATTTAATAAAATTGCCTTCTCTTTGTCCCCAATCACCCACTCCAGATTCTTTTGTAAAGATCCTACATGCTCAGACCTGACCTTTTTACTATTAATATATTTGAAGAATTTTTGGGGGTTTGTCCTACTATTTTTTGCAATATGTCATTCAGGTTGAATTTTTGCAGCCTTGATTTCCTTTTTACATATTCTGTTATATTCTTTGTAACATTTAAACAATGATAGTTTTCCTTTATTTTTATATTTTTCTTCCCCTGCTTTCCAGATTGAAAAATCCCCCTGCTGCCAGGGAGGGAAACCAGCAGCGGTGGGGAAGAATGGGGGGAAATTACAAGAACTGATCTCCTGTGTGTCTCTCCCTGCAGTGGGTGAAAGCTGGAGGGAGGGGAAGGAGAAGAGGCTGGATTTGAGCAGCTGCAGGGAGAGATACGTGGATGATCAGATCTTGTAATTCCCCCCTCCCCACTCTTCCCCTGCCACACTAATTACCCCCTGGTCCACCTTGCGATTCTTTCTGCTGCTCCCTCTTAGCTGTGGCCTTGCTGTCAGGACACTGGGGCACACACAGCACCAAGGCGATGCTGTCAGTTTTCTTCAGTTAAGGTTCAGAGCTGTGCAAAAAACTGCAGACATGCTGCATAAATCTGCACAGCTCTGCACCACACATCACACCTGCATTTTGGTGTGAACAAGACACATAGAAAACAATTGTTTTCTGAGTGTCTTGCAGAGACTTGCGTTTTCCTAGTGCAAAAAAAAACGCAGGTCTCCGCAGATGGTGTGAACAAATCCTAAATGTCTTTTTCGGGAAGCAGAGTACACGGGGCTATGGGAATTGTTAGAGAATAAAAATACATACATAGATTGAACTGGATGGACCAGTGTCTTTTTTGACTTTATAAACTGTGTAACTATGCAATCAATCAGCTTCTAGCTTTCATTTCCAAAGCTTAACTGAACAAGCTGAAACTTTGGGTAGATACTGTAATTGGTTACCATGAACAGCTGCTCCAGATTCCCTCGGCTCCAGTTTTAGTAAATTCCTTCCAAAGTATGCTTGTAGAAGAATGGCTGCACTCTGTTCTGGTTTGTATGGAAGCCTTGACGAGGATTAATTTGGGGCTAGTTCAGTTTATACTATGCATTTACTTAATTATACAGCTATACATGTTAATTACTTGTTTCCCTGCCTATTTTGATCCTTAAAGTATAATTATGTTAAATTATGCAGAAGAGGGAAGCTTATCCTGCAGTTTTCTTGCTTTATGAAGACATACCTGACGTATGTTTTTGTTTTCTTTTTTGAAAAGCTACCAGTGACATTGATTATACTTACCATTTACATCAGATTATAACCTAATTGTAGTATGCGTGTGTGTATATATATATATATATATATATATATATATATACAGTGGGGACGGAAAGTATTCAGACCCCCTTAAATTTTTCACTCTTTGTTATATTGCAGCCATTTGCTAAAATCATCAAGTTCATTTTTTTCCCTCATTAATGTACACACAGCACCCCATATTGACAGAAAAACACAGAATTGTTGACATTTTTGCAGATTTATTAAAAAAGAAAAACTGAAATATTACATGGTCCTAAGTATTCAGACCCTTTGCTCAGTATTTAGTAGAAGCACCCTTTTGATCTAATACAGCCATGAGTCTTTTTGGGAAAGATGCAACAAGTTTTTCACACCTGTAATTTGGGGATCCTTTGCCATTCCTCCTTGCAGATCCTCTCCAGTTCTGTCAGGTTGGATGGTAAACGTTTGTGGACAGCCATTTTTAGGTCTCTCCAGAGATGCTCAATTGGGTTTAAGTCAGGGCTCTGGCTGGGCCATTCAAGAACAGTCACGGAGTTGTTGTGAAGCCACGCCTTCGTTATTTTAACTGTGTGCTTAGGGTCATTTTCTTGTTGGAAGGTAAACCTTCGGCCCAGTCTGAGGTCCTGAGCACTGTGGAGAAGGTTTTCGTCCAGGATATCCCTGTACTTTGCCGCATTCATCTTTCCCTCGATTGCAACCAGTTGTCCTGTCCCTGCAGCTGAAAAACACCCCCACAGCATGATGCTGCCACCACCATGCTTCACTGTTGGTACTGTATTGGACAGGTGATGAGCAGTGCCTGGTTTTCTCCACACATACCGCTTAGAATTAAGGCCAAAAAGTTCTATCTTGGTCTCATCAGACCAAAGAATCTTATTTCTCACCATCTTGGAGTCCTTCAGGTGTTTTTTTAGTAAACTCCATGCGGGCTTTCATGTGTCTTGCACTGAGGAGAGGCTTCCGTCGGGCCACTCTGCCATAAAGCCCCGACTGGTGGAGGGCTGCAGTGATGGTTGACTTTGTACAACTTTCTCCCATCTCCCGACTGCATCTCTGGACCTCAGCCACAGTAATCTTTGGGTTCTTCTTTACCTCTCTCACCAAGGCTCTTCTCCCCCGATAGCTCAGTTTGGCCGGACGGCCAGCTCTAGGAAGGGTTCTGGTCGTCCCAATTCTTCCATGTAAGGATTATGGAGTCCACTGTGCTCTTAGGAACCTTAAGTGCAGCAGAAATTTTTTGTAACCTTGGCCAGATCTATGCCTTGCCACAATTCTGTCTCTGAGCTCTTCAGGCAGTTCCTTTGACCTCATGATTCTCATTTGCTCTGACATGCACTGTGAGCTGTAAGGTCTTATATAGACAGGTGTGTGGCTTTCCTAATCAAGTCTAATCAGTATAATCAAACACAGCTGGACTCAAATAGAACCATCTCAAGGATGATCAGAAGAAATAGACAGCACCTGAGTTAAATATATGAGTGTCACAGCAAAGGGTCTGAATACTTAGGACCATGTGATATTTCAGTTTTTTTTTTTTAATAAATCTGCAAAAATGTCAACAATTCTGTGTTTTTTATGGGGTGCTGTGTGTACATTAATGAGGAAAAAAATGAACTTAAATGATTTTAGCAAATGGCTGCAATATAACAAAGAGTGACCTTTTCATGTGACAACACTGAAGAAATGACACTTTGCTACAATGTAAAGTAGTGAATGTACAGCTTGTATAACAGTGTGAATTTGCTGTCCCCTCAAAATAACTCAACACGGCCATTAATATCTAAACCGCTGCCAACAAAAGGGAGTACACACCTAAGTGAAAATGTCCAAATTGGGCCCAATTAGCCATTTTCCCTCCCCAGTGTCATGTGAGTCATTAGTGTTACAAGGTCTCAGGTGTGAATGGGAAGCAGGTGTGTTAAATTTGGTGTTATCGATCTCACTCTCTCATACTGGTCACAGGAGGTTCAACATACCACCTCATGGCAAAGAACTCTCTGAGGATCTGAAAAAAAGATTTATTGCTTTACATAAAGGTCCAGGCTATAAGAAGATTGCCAAGACCCTGAAACTGAGCTGCAGCACGGTGGCCAAGACCATACATAACTTTAAGGTGAATATACATAAAACAGAGGTATTGGATGTATCCTATTGGAATAGGAGATAAATGTCCTAAAGAAAGATTTCACATTTCATTGGCAGGAGAAAACTTTGAAATACTTAGGTGTCTATCTGGCAAAGACAGAGGATGATTTGTATATGTTAACCTACCAGCCACTAATTGCTTTAATGCAACAGAAATTAAAACAATGGGCAAGACTAGAGCACTCGTGGTTTGGTAGAGTGGCGTTCTTTAAAATAGATATTTTTCCAAGATTTGGGTATATATTTCAGACTAGACCAATAAGCCACCCTGAAAAGTTCTTCCGAATTATACGTTCTGCACTTTTAAAATATATCTGGACTAGCTCCAAACCAAGATTAAAATATTCCGTGCTTATAAGAAGGAAACAACAAGGAGGACTGGGACTACCCAAACTAGCAGTTTACCATAAAGCAGCACTTATGGCCAGACTCATAGATAGACAGTATATTTTGCTTTAAGGATAAGCAATGGTCCCAGGTAGAAGATGGTCCCAGATGTCCCCACTTCCTCCTCTGACTTTGCCATGGATACCCTCTAAAAAGCGTCTCAAAACAACTGACTTACCCTTTTTATTATTACCACTTCTTAAAATTTTAGCCTATGAAGGTCCCATGACCCCAATTTTGGGTAACCTAAATTGTCCAACAGGACAGTTTAGACAGGGACTGTTCAAGTGGACTTGCTGCTCAATCTCACCGATATTTAATGCCCTCTCTTAGAGCAACTTAATGTCCCTAAGGGAAATACTGGGGAGTTCAGAACAAATGCATGGAAATTGACTGGAGTATTTCCAACGTAGGAATTTTTATAGGAACTTATCAACCACTTCAGCCCTGGAAGATTTAACCCCCTTCCTGACAGAGCACTTTTTACAATTTGGCACTGCGTCGTTTTAACTGACAGTTGTGCAGTCATGCAATGCTGTACCCACAAATAGAGCTTTTTTTTGGTGGTATTTGATCATCTCTGCGGTTTTTATTTTTTGCACTATAAACAAAAAAAAGAGCGACAACTTTGAAAAAATATATATTTTTTTACTTTTTGCTATAATAAATATCCCCAAAAATTTAAAAAAAAAAACAAATTTCTTCATAAGTTTAGGCCAATATATTTTCTTCTACATATTTTTGGTAAAAAAATTTAAAAAATCGCAATAAGCATATATTGATTGGTTTGCACAAAAGTTATAGCGTCTACAAACTATGGGAAAGATTTATGGCATTTTAATGGCATTTTTATTAGTATTAATTTTTTTTTTATTAGTAATGGCGGTGATCTGCGATTTTTAGCAGTACTGCGGCAGACAGAGCGGACACTTGTCACTGGCAGGGAAGGGGTTAACACTAGGGGGCGATCCAGGGGTTAACTGTGTTCTCTAGGTGTGTTCTAACTGTAGGGGGGATGGGACTGACTAGGGGAGGAGAGAGATCGGTGTTCATACTTAGTATGAACACATGATCTCTCTCCTGTCCCCTGAGAGAACCCGGATTTGTGTGTCTTCACACACAGATCCCGGTTCTCGATCTGTCATGAGCGATCGCAGGTGCCCGGCGGTCATCGGATCCGGGCACACGCTCCGGGCACGTTCGCCTCCTACAGCATCTTAAAGGGCCAACGTACAGTTACGGCGTCTCGCCCAGGGGAGCCACTCTGCCGCAGTAAAACTGCGGGAGCCGGTCAGGAACCGGTTAATGAGTGAAATAGGTATCTGACCACAACACTTTCACCCAGTTCTCTTCGGAATCATTCAGATGTTCATTAGCAAACTTCAGATGGGCCTGTACATGTGCTTTCTTGAGCAGGTGGACCTTGTGGGCACTGCAGGATTTTAGTCCTTCACGGCATAGTGTGTTACCAATTGTTCTCTTGGTCACTATGGTCCCAGCTGCCTTGAGCATATTGACAAGATTGTGCCGTGTAGTTCTGGGCTGATTCCTCACTATTCTCATGATCATCGAAACTCCACGAGGTGGCTGCGCGCGAGTCCCCAGCTCGCCCACGGAGCCGATGCGAGTGCCTGGCGGTCGCAATCACCACCGGGCTCCCGCGATTGCTCGAGGCACACCGAGAACCGGGATCTGTGTGTGTAAACACACAGTTTCCGGTTCTCTGAGGGGAGAACAGACAGATCGTCTGTTCATACAGAGTCAGAGACAGAGACAATCTGTCATGTCCCCTGCACAGTCCCATCCCCCCTTCAGTTAGAACACGTACTAGGACACACTTAACCCCTTCACTGCCCCCTAGTGGTTAACCCTTTCACTGCCAGTGACATTTTTACAGTAATCAATGCAATTTTATAGCATTGATCGCTGTAAAAATGCCAATGGTCCCAAAAATGTGTCAGAATTGTCCGACGTGTCCGCCATAATGTCGCAGTCCCAATTAAAATCGCAGATCGCCGCCATTACTAGTAAAAAAAAAAAAGAATAATAAAAAAGCCATAAAACTATTTTGTAGACGCTATAACTTTTGCACAAACCAATCAATATATGCTTATTGTGATTTTTTTACCAAAAATATGTAGAAGAATACATATCGGCCTAAATTGAGGGAAAAAAAATTTTTTATATATATATTTTGGGGGATATTTATTATAGCAAAAAGTTTATAGCGCAAAAAATAAAAACCGCAGATGCGATCAAATACCACCAAAAGAATGCTCTATTTGTGGGAAAAAAAGGACGTCAATTTTGTTTGGGTGCCACGCTGCACGACTGCGCAATTGTTCGTTAAAGCGACGCAGTGCCGAATCGCAAAAAGTGCTCTGGTCAGGAAGGGGATAAAATCTTCTGGGGCTGAAGTGGTTAAAATGCAAATCAATTTATGACTTTTTTGAAATTTCTGGATATTTTTGTTGTTATTCTGTCACTCAGTGTTAAAATAAACCTACCATTAAAATTATAGACTGGTCATTTGTCAGTGGGCAAATGTACAAAAGCAGCAGGGGATCAAATACTTTTTTCCCTCACTGTATGTACCGTAGTTTGTCACCATTTCACGATCTAATACTGCAGTGTCCGTTGTTCAACTCATTGGCCTTTTTATTTTTAATTCATTTTTCAAAATAATTCTCTTCTAAGAAATTAGCATCAGCCAGAAGTCAGTGTGATTCATATCTTTCCATTTTTTTCTCATCTGATCCTGTTTGAATAGTTCTTGATGTAGCCAGGTGAATTAACTGTATTTCTTGGTTAGTGGTTGATATACTTACAGCAGACCCTGAATAGCAGTGTACCCCCTAGCTGTGAAAAGTAAAACAGGTAATAGTTGCAATGTCATGAACATAAAAATATTATTACTTGTAGTGAGGCGCTGACAGTTAACTCAATCTAACAAATATGTGACGTGAACTCTTGTGGTAGGTAAACCTAGTTATTCACTCCTAATAGATAACCATCAAAATAAATATAAAGTGACTTCAGTGCATAAACCAATTGAACATTAATGGTGTAACCTCAAGGCTAAAAGCAATCACTCTGTGATGCCCCTAGTCATCCAGCGATCGCCACACTCTTCACACTGTGTTAATTCAGCAGCAATAGAAAATAGGTGTACAAACATGCAACATAAATAATGATCCAAAACATGTAATAAAGGTGATCCTAATGCATAAATAATAACTTGTGTCTCAAGGCTGGACACCTAACACACAAATCTAAACAACAATATAATGGTGCATGTCCATTGATACAAGTCCTTATATAAAAAGTCCTTTTTGTGAGGTAGTGCACAATATCCCTATACCCTTAGTGGTGATTATTCATAATATAGGTGACAATCTTGCTCCCACGTCACCTCCGTGCTCTCTAGTAAGGATGAGCTCCGGCGTGTTCGCACACTCCACGTGCAGAGCCCGCCAGGAAATCGGCACTGTACAGCGCTAATCACAGGCAGTGGGACATTTCACCGATGCGCGACTGCAGAGATCGGGAAATGTCTCACTGCCTGTGATTAGCGCAGCGCAGTGCCGACTTCCTGGCGGGCTCTGCACGTGGAGTGTGCGAACACGCCGGAGCTCATCCTTACTCTCTAGCCTCTCACCTCAGCTAAGTATTAAATCAGCATAGCCTATGGTTCCCTGGACAGTGTACTGGCATGTAGTCACCTCTTGGGGTGACTACACATATGTTGTGTCTCTGTTTTCTCCCAGAGGTTCCCTCTAATGTCCTCTCAAAGGGGTATATATAAAGGAAGAAGCGCACTCTTGTAGTGTAGTAACTTATGCCCCGTACACATGGTCAGATTTTCCGACAGAAAATGTTCGATGTGAGCTTGTTGTCGAAAATTCTGACCATGTGTAGGCTCCATCGGACATTTTCCACCGGAATTTCCGTCACACAAAATTTGAGATCTGCATCTCAAATTTTCTGACAACAAAATCCGTTGTAAATTCTGATCGTGTGTACACAATTCCGACGCACAAAGTTCCACGCATGCTCGGAATCAAACAGAAGAGCCGCACTGGCTATTGAACTTAATGTTTCTCAGCTCCTCGTACGTGTTGTACGTCACTTGTATGTCACCGCGTTCTTGACGTTCAGAATTTCCGACAACTTTGTGTGACCGTGTGTATGCAAGACAAGTTTGAGCCAACATCCGTCGGAAAAAATTCATGGATTATGTTGTCGGAATGTCCGATCATGTGTACGGGGCATTAGAATGAATTTATTAAAATCATAACATCATACAGTGAACTCACATTAAAAAGCCGAGTAACGGCGTATATCCACGAGCTACGAGCTCTGAGCTCGTTCCACAATCGCGTCACTTCTGGTATGCCTCCGCTCACGCCCTACACGTTACATCACGGTCACGTGACTTCATAAGGGCAGTCACACAAGTCTGGCAACCATTTTTACTGTGGGCAGCTGAAGCTGCTGCCTGTTCACTTCCTTGATTTACACAGACACAAAGAGGCACACCTCCAGCTCTGCAGCTCTCATTAGCCCTCATCCCACCTCCCTTCCTGGCAAACTCTCACGAGAGTGAGAGAGAGAGAGCTGTGCATGATGTGATAAACCTAGGCTAATGACCAGATGAGAAACAGGAAGAGGGCTGTATAAGGTAATTACTGTCAGAAAAAAAATGTTTTACTATCCAATGGTAAAACAACAGGGGCAGAAGCTTTAATAGATGGAAAGTTGAAAAAATTACTGAAGGTCCGTTTTAATGCATTCTTTGCATTAAAGTGGTTGTTAAGCCACTACAAAATAAACATAAATCCCCTCTGTAAAATAACATTATGTGTCCCAGTGCCTGTGTTATATAAAAAATATGTCGATTTCTACCTTATATCAGAGCATCTCCCAGCGCTCACGTAACTCCTTGGCTCTATCCTCTTCCCGGCTGACAGCTATAGTGGGAGGGGCAGAGAACTCCAGATAACATCACCCGAGGAAGAGAGAGAGCTGAGGAGTCATGTGACCACCAGGAGATGCTCTGAAATACGGTATAATCTGTATCTTTTTTTTATAATACAGACACTGGGATACATAATGTTATTTTACCGAGGGGTTTGTATGTTTATATTGTAGTTATAATATCAGCAGGAGGGTAGGGCTGTGGAGTGGACAAAGCTGACAGGCAGGGAGAGGAGGGGGAGAGGACAGGGGAGATCAGAGAGCAGAGCTGCGGATGACAGAGGCACAGCAGCCATGATAAACCGTGGTCAGTTTACAGAGAGGAGGGTAGAACCAGGCAGGATCAGCCAGGTTTTTTAGGTAATAGAAGGGGCCAAATTACACAGTACAAGCACTGTGCTGTTATTCATGCTTTAAGGGAACCGGATCTGAGTTTTTTTTTTAGGGTGGCAAACGCTTTAAGATAAAAAACCTTCTGTGTGTAGCAGCCCCCCTAATACTTACCTGAGTCCAGAGCAAGTATGTATAACATGTTTGTTATTTTTAAAGAAAAAAAAAAAAACAAGACTTTAGTATAACTGTAAGTCCTCCATGCTACAGTCCGTGCCACTGATAAAATCAAGAATTAAAAGATAAGTTCACCTTTAGTAAAATGTTACATGATACACCCATAGTCAGGGTGTAATATGTAACGTGTTACTAAAGCACCTGCCGGCACCTCAGCTCAATCTTCCATTGTGACAGCGGTCAGGTCACCTCTCCCGGCACCCACTAACATTTTAAAAACAGCTCGGCTGTGCGGGGCTCCATCCACGCAACCACGTTCATTCATTTACAAAGTTCTGTGAATGAATAAACTACAAGTCCCTTCTTCCACCGCGGCAGACAGCATGTAGTTCTCAATGAACTGTGAGGGCACTGGTGAGTGCTCTCGTAGTTCATTGATTCTTCCTGGACTTCAGTAACTGTCTGCCCGTACAGGAGGTATGGGCAGACAGCTGTACTGAGAGTCTGCAGGAGCCTGACATTGCACCCATGATCTGCTGATCATGGGTGCAATGCTCTACAGGCTCCTAAGAAAAAAAATATTTATGTATATTTTTTACCTGCAAAAAATATGCATTTATTTTTATTTTTTTAAAAGTAAACTTATCTTTTAAAAATCTTCAATATAGGTGCTGAAAAAGCAGATATCATGATATAGCAGTAGATACTGCTAGGTTTCCAGAGACTCTGATGCGTAGTATGTCTGAGAGCCTGATAGCATGCTATTTTTAGGTTGTTTTTAAGAACATTGCTATATATTGAGAAATTCTTTTTTTAATCTTCTGTACAAGTAAACAAGTACACTTTCATTTCCCTAATTGTGTTTAGTGAGGCAGAATATTCTACAAATCTCTTCAAAGGTTAAAAGGTCTTCCAGTCCCAGTATTATTTGAAAGCATACTCATTGACACATCTGTTTGGAAACTGTTATTTGCAAGGCTTAATTATTAATTTGTTATATCACCCCAATGTAAGTGTAGAAGAGTAATGGTAAAAGTTTTAGGGGTCAATTTGGTACTAGGAGTTTCACTTTAGATAGAGGATAGGGTCAGATTTGAGAGGCTTAAGGTTACAGGGGTTAGGTTAAACTGACTTTGTCATTTACTAGTTAACTAGAGGGAATGTATAATGCCCTTCCCCATGCAGTTTGAAATAAAGCGGTACATACAGACGCTGGATGTACAAAAAAGAAATTTAGTCCCTGAAAAATGAAATACATTTGATACATTACAAAACAATGGAACTAGCAACCCCCAGTTGTGCTTTAACTTCATCTGTATGCATACATGCTCAGGCCTGGATACCCATGAAGCCCACATCCATACTCCTATATGCTTTATATGACAGCCTGTAAAATTGCAGAAACAATATTAAGATCAGGGGCTTACTAAAGTAACGGACACAGCTGATTTACTACCAATCATATTCTCTTAAGGGCCTTTAACAAACCTGACCAAATGGACCTGAATATAGAAAAAAGGGGGGAGACCAAAGGGGTCAGAGGACAGGGTCAATCAATGAGGAACACGCTGGCCATAAATTCATTCAAATAGAAACAATTTGTTGTCATATTAGCATAAAAATGTTTCCACCCACATAGTAATAAGTAGAACCAACCTCCACCACTGAAAAAGTGACAGTGCAAAAGGACAGATACACCACCTGGTACCTACGTAAGGGGGTACCAGGTGGTGTATCTGTCCTTTTGCACTGTCACTTTTTCAGTGGTGGAGGTTGGTGCACCCCTGAATCTGTGCACTCTGTACATAGCGCACTTCTGAACCCCTGCACTCTGTATGTAGCGCACTTCTGAACCCCTGCACTCTGTATGTAGCGCACCTCTGAACCCCTGCAAATAGGGCCTAATTCAAAGGTGTTATCAATGAATCTCATTAGGTTACTTTCACACTTGGCCAACTTTTCATACAACTTGAGGTCTATAAGGCCCCTTTCACACTTGTGCGACCTGAAAGTCCAGCGATTTTGCAACGCTTTTTGCTGCAAATTTGATGTGATTTGAAGCAATGCCAGTGTAATCTTGAGGTCTATGGACACAAGAGCCTGATGTTAAGTGGAGAAAGGCTCGTAGTGCACAGAGGGCAGCTCGGAGTTCCAGGACATTTGAAACTACACCCCGGGATGGGAAATCCCACTGACCCTGGGCTATCTCCGTCAGACAGAGAGCGCCCCAGCCTCTGCTGCTGGCATCCGTTGTCACCGTGATCCAGGAAACGGGAGCTATGGAATGGCAATTGAGGAGATTCCTCCGCTGCAGCCACCAGGGGAGACTCTCCCGCATGGACGGGGTTATCCGAACCAGATGGTCTCGAGAACCCGGATCCCACTGTTGTAGAAAACCCTTCTGAAAAGGGCGCATCCTCCATTGAGCCCATTTCACCATGGGGGCTGTTGCTACCATGGTGCCGATTATCCTGAGACACTGAGAAGCTCTGAGCAGGGGAGATGACATTGCCAGGTGAATTCTGTCCCGAATCAAAGGGATTTTCTCCAGAGGCAGAGAGATGGTACTCTTCAACGTGTTGAACTGGGCTCCGAGGAATATCAGAGACTGTGTCGGATCTAGATGACTTTTTTCCCTGTTCAACAGCCAACCGAACTCTGTCAGAGTAGAAATGACCTGATCTCGGTGTGACACTAGTTGATCCCTGTCCTGCGAAAGCAAGAGTAGGTCGTCCAGGTAGTGGTGTAAACGGATACCCTTGACTCTGATCAATGCCACGACAGCCAGCAAGAGCTTCGAAAACACTCGAGGCGATGTTGTAAGCCCGAATGGGAGACATGTAAATTGGAGGTGTCTCTGACCCACTGCAAAACGTAGGTACTTCTGGAAGTCTCTCGTAATTGGTACGTGAAAGTAGGCATCTTTCAGGTCTATGGAGACTAGCCAATCGCCTGGCTGTACTATCTGACGAATTGTTAGCAGTGTCTCCATCTTGAATTTTTCCTTCTTGATGAAGGAGTTCAGATATGTCAGGTCGATGACTGGCCTCCAGGAACCACTCTTTTTGAGGACCATGAAAAGGGGGGAATACACCCCTTGAAATTTCTCTTCCGAAGGCACCGGGACGGCAGCCCCTTGAGCTATCAGAGAATCCGTGTATGACAGAAGAATTTGTTTCTTTTCTTCCTGGTGAGGGAGGACTGTGGGAACAAACCGGTGTAAAGGTGGATTGGAGAACACCCACGAATGGCCTGAAGAGACTGTTTTGACCGTCCAGTAGTCCCTGATCGAGGCTGCCCAGACGTGCTGAAAAAGGAGTAACCGAGCCCCAACTTGCTCCGCCTGGACAGGCTTCATATCAAAAGGACTTAGAAGCCTCCCGCCCACCAGAAGAGGATGTCTTTGAGGACTTCTGGCCGGAGGGTTGATTTCTCTTCCAATTTCTCCTGAAATCACGGCCCGGTCTATAGCGGCGGGCATCTCTAGCGCGTTCTTGGTCTTGCCTGGGTTGGGGTCTCCTCTGACCCAAAAGGCGACGATCCTGGGGTAAGAACCCTGACCTACCCCCTGTAGCACGGGTAATGGCGGAGTCCAGTTTGTTCCCAAAAAGGGAGGAACCCTCAAAGGGAATTTTACACCAAGCCTGTTTAGAGGCAGGATCCGCAACCCACGGGCGCAGCCACAAGGCGCGCTTGGCTGTGACTGAGGAAAGCATGACCCGTGCCACTAGGCGGATAATATCCAGGGATGCTTCCCCCAGGAAGACTGACGCCAGTTTTAGTTCATGAATTGGTGAACTCTTAACCAAATCTTCGGACACACTCGCTAATGCCAGGACTCCATAGCTTTCGACAGAGCTGCGAGAGCCAAGGCTGGTTTACACGCCATACCTGCCGTAATATAGATGCGTTTTAGATCAGTATCGATCTTCCTTTCCAGACCATCTTTAAATGAAATGGTATCCTCTAGAGGGAGGGTGACATGCCTCACCAACCTCATCAAAGCAGCATCAATGAGCGGAGCTGACTCCAGATGCTTTACCTCTTCGCTCTTAAACGGATACATCTTGGCCACTTTGGAGATTAGTGAGTTCTTCCTCTCAACTTTACTCCACTCATCTGAAATGATTTCGCCCAGCTCTCCCAAGAAGGGAAAATTCGGTTGATCCTTTTTGAGATGTTTAAAGTATTTCCTCTGTTTAGAGGGTGCTTCAACTGGCTCTTCCCATCTCAATGCGTCTTTAACTGCCTTGACCAACCGTGGCACCATGGAGAAATCAAAACCCACACCAGGGTCATTCAGATCAGTCTCGCTTTCGGAGGATCCGCTTAAGGAGGGACTGCGTCTAGAGGGACCAGGAGCCCCAAGGTCGACTCCGCCTGGAGCTAGCACTGGAGCAGAAGGAGAGATAGCTGAATGATTGGGATCCGATCTGATCAGGGATTCCTGAACCACCTTTCGGACCATAGCTTCCACTTGCTGGTCTCCAGCTCCTCTTTCTTTTGCGGCTCGGGCGTAACATAGCTCACAGAGGGATTTACCTTCTGGGACCTGAGCTTTACATCCCCAGCAAGCCCTTTTGTCAGAGCGGCTGGAATGGCGGTGGGAGTGACGCCCAGATGTAGACTTGGGCTCTTCACTATGGCGCCTAGAAGCTGATCTCAAACGCCTTGAACTTGATGACTGTTTTTGATGATGCGATCTAGAACGATCGGTGTCTTCACGTGCTGAGGGTCTATGATCAGACCTAGGGCTGTGGAAAATAAAAGGAAATAAACAGGATCCAGAAAGAAACAAACCCAAAACAATGAAGCAGAAGGAAAAAACAATTCCTACCTGCAGCGCAAGGGTTGGCCACTGGGGGGCGGTGACACGTCCATAGCAGAAAACCAGGTATCTGAAATGGACAATTCCTTGTCAATACACAGGGATCAGAGAGAGAGAGAGAGAGGCTTGGACATCCAGCAGCGAAGTCTCCTACCTTGCCAGGGAATAAGCACTGCACCGGGAAGCCGCCGTTTTCACCCGCAGACAACCCAAGTAATAGCTGTATTCTGACAGCTATTTAAACTTGGCGCCGCCGATGACGTCACCGCGCCCCCCAGCGTCGACAAGCGGGGCTCGTGCGCATGCGCGGCCGCCGCCATTTTCCCGGAACTGCGCATGCGCGAACCAAGCCTCGCTTTCAGACGAGGCTCGCAATGTGCAGAAACCCGGAAGACGCGGCGGAGTGGGACGCAGATGCGTTCCAGCCGCCATAGAGGCCAGAAAGAAAGATACAGGGACGAACAAAACACACAAAACAGCTGCCATATAAAAATGAAACAGTGAAATATACGATACCACCGCACGCTCCTGGTCCAGTCTGATTTGGGGATGATCATCCACTGCACGGCCGGGCTTCAATAAGGGGGGGCCTCCTGCTAATAGCAAGGACGTTTGGCCCAGTTGCCGCTTGCCTGCCAATGGCAAGGCTAGTAAGCTCTTCATGGCATCGCAAAGCTGCCCGTATCCACCCTGCTAATAGCTGGGACTGCTGGACTCCAGAACCGCCATCAGAACCACCGTGCAACCAGAACCGGACCGCAGAAAACTTCATAAGGTAAGATCCACCTTGGTCCTAGGAGGAGGAGTAAAAAGGAACACGGTCTACGGCTAGAAGCAAAGATTTATGGGAGTGGGGTCCTATGAGGTATGAGAGGCGGGATTAACCCATACGTAGGCTGCCATGGAGTCTGTCAGGAAAGTAAATTACCCCCTAAGGCTCTAAACACACTGGGCTTAAAGAAAATGGCAGTTCCTTTGGCAGAAAAAAACATTTATACAGTGTTTTTTTGTACATAGTTTAGATAAGTTTATGAGAGTTTTGTGGGTTTTTTTTCCTGCCTCTAAATGTTGAGTTCAAAATATGCCTGTAATCAGCCTAATGTGCAAACATTTGTTGGCTGAACACGTAGGATTACATTGAGCTGCTTCTACAGGCAAAACACAAAACACCTGTAGTAGCTCAATGGCTGGAGCACTTTTTACGATTTGGCACTGTGCTGCTTTAACTGATAATTGCTCGGTCATGCAATGCTGTACCCAAACTAAATTTGCGTCCTTTTTTCCCACAAATAGAGCTTTCTTTTGATGGTATTTTCTTGCCTCTGCGATTTTTATTTTTTGCGATATAAACGGAAAAAGACCGAAAATGTGGGAAAAAAAATTTTATTTTCTACTTTTTGTTCTAAAAAAAAAATTAATAAACTCAATTTTAGTCATACATTTAGGCCAAAATATATTCAGCCACATGTCTTTGGTAAAAAAATGTCAATAAGCGTATAGTTATTGGTTTGCGCAAAAGTTATAGCGACTACAAACTAGGGTACATTTTCTGGAATTTACGCAGCTTTTAGTTTATGACTACCTATCTCATTTCTTGAGGTGCTCAAATGGCAGGGCAGTACAAACCCCCCCCCCCCCCCAAATGACCCGATTTTGGAAAGTAGACACCCCAAGGAAATTGCTGAGAGGCAAGTTGAGCCCATTTAATATTTATTTTTTTTGTGATTGAAGAATGACAAAAAAAAAATACCCAAAGTTGTCACTAAATGATATATTGCCATGGCTATATGTGGAATTACACTCCAAAATACATTCTGCTGCTTCTCCTGAGTATGGGAATACCTCATGTGTGAGACTTTTTTGGAGTCTAGCTGCATACAAGACCCCGAAAACCAAGCACTGCCTTCAAGATTTCTAAGGGTGTAAATTTTTGATTTCACTCCTCATTACCTATCACAATTTCGAAGGCCATAAAATGCCAAGATAGCACAAACCCCCCCCAAATGACCCCATTTTAGAAAGTAGACACCCCAAGCTATTTGCTGAGAGTCCATGGAATATTTTATATTTTGCCACAAGTTGCGGGAAAATTACATTTTTTTTTTTTTTTTGCACACCCCAAGCTGTTTGATGATAGGCATGTTGAGTCCATGGAATATTTTATATTTTGCCACAAGTTTCGGGAAAATTACACTTTTATTTTTTTGCACAAAGTTGTCACTAAATGATCTATTGCTCAAACAGGCCATGGGAATATGTGAAATTATGCCCCAAAATACATTCTGCTGCTTCTCCTGAGTATGGGGATACCACAGGTGTGAGAATTTTTGGGAGCCTAACCGTGTACAGGACCCCGCAAAGTGTTGCAACTTGTGGCAAAATAACGGAAAATTGTATACTCACCTTTCCGTAATTTTCCTTTCCTGTCGCATCTTCATGGCAGCATACACGTTGGGTTGTGACTCCGCCTCCACAACCTGATAGGACCACATAGCTATAAATTAGAGAGTAGACACCTGCCCCAGTATTCTCTGTAAATATATACACATGTCACCTTAGAGGGTGGGTGATTGTATGCTGCCATGAAGATGCGACAGGAAATGAAAATTACGGAAAGGTGAGTATACAATTTTCCGTTTTCCTGTCGCATCATGGCAGCATACACGTTGGGGAGTAACTCGCCAAACTGGGTGGGAATGCAAAATCAAAATTTATTGACAAGAAACAGAAGAATTGGCCTGTATAACGGCCCTCCCAAATTCAACTGCTGCTAAACGTGCAGCGTCTATTCTATAATGAGAAATGAAGGTATTCCTCGAAGACCAAGTGGCTGCTCTACAAATGGTTTCCGCTGAGACTTTACAGTAAGCTGCCCATGAAGTAGCCATTGCCCTGGTGGAATGCGCTCTTAGATCTCCCGGAATCTGCAAGGTGCTTAAGGAGTAGGCCTTCTTGATAGCTTTCACGAGCCATGAGGCGATGGTACGGGCAGAAGCTGCCTGGCCCTTCCTGAACCCATGTGGGATGACTAAAAGGTTCTCGCACTTCCTGAATGGCTTGGTTACCGAAAGGTAATGGAGAATGTTGCCCTTGACATCCAAGGGATGAGGGATGCCCTGATCCGTGATCAAAGCCGGGAGGTCAATCTCCTGGTTAAAGTGGAACGCAGAGCAGACCTTTGGGATAAACCTGTCTGAAGGCTTCAGGGTTAGTCTGTCTGGGTAAACCATCAGATACGGTTCTTTGATCAGCAAGGCTTGCATTTCTGAGACCCTCTTCGCTGATGTGATGGCAATTAGGAAAGATACCTTTAGAGTCAGGTCCCAGAGGGAGGTATTCTCAAGGGGGAAGAATGGTTCTCCGGATAAAACCTCTAGGACAGTTGATAGGTCCCATGTTGGAAATGAAGGTTTCCTGGGTGGTCTTAGCTTCAGGCAGGCTTTTTGAAATTGCACCACCAGAGGGTTAAGTGCCCATCTGACCCCTGTCAAGGCAGAGATGGCAGAGACTTGGACTTTCAGGGTGTTAGACCTAAGGCCTTTGTCTAGACCTGACTGAAGGAACTCAAGCACTTGTACTGCTGATGGGGAAGACGGGTCCCAACCTTGTTCCTGAGCAAAGGAAGAGAATCTTTCCCAGATTCTCTCGTAGGTGCTATTCGTGGAGGATTTCCTGGCTTGAAGCAGGGTATCGACTACCTTCTGAGAACATCCTTGCTCTAGGAACCTAGACCTTTCAGTCTCCAGGCCGCTAGGTGCAATCTCTCTGGATTCGGATGTAGTAGCTGGCCCTGGGTTAGTAGATCCGTTGTTACCGGGAGTGGAAGTGGATCCGCTGTGCTCAGTTGCAGGAGGGTGGTGAACCAAGGCCTCCGTGGCCAAAAGGGAATCACGGCTAGTACTAGAGCTGTTGAGTGTTTGAGCCTCAGAAGGAACTTGGCTATCAGTGGGGTTGGTGGAAAAATGTAGCCTAGGTGAAAGTTCCAGGCGTGCTGGAGACAATCCGTACCCTCCGCTGTGGGGAAGGGATTCCTCGACAGAAACCTCTGACACTTCTTGTTCTCTGGTGTTGCTGCGAGGTCTATGTCTGGATGACCCCATGTCTGGCATATGAGGGCAAAGGCCTGTGGGCTTAGACACCACTCGTTGTTGGAAACGAATGTTCTGCTGAGGGAGTCCGCCAGTAAGTTCTGAACCCCCGGAATATAGGTCGCCTTCAGGTCCCACAGGTTCAGTTGAGCCCATTGCATCACCGGACCGACTTCCCGCATCATGGAGATGCTCTTGGTACCCCCCTGCCTGTTGATATAGGCTACCGCCACTCGGTTGTCCATTTGAATGAGGACTTGTTTCCCTCTCAGGAGTGAACTGAATGCCAAGAGGGCTCGGAAGGCTGCCTTCATCTCTAGGATGTTCGATACTACATCCTTGGTTTTGAAGGGCCAGCGGCCCTGAGCTGCATAGTGTAGGTAGTGTGCCCCCCATCCTTCCAGACTGGCGTCTGAAGTTACTACCTCCTGGTGGAGGGTGACTATCTGCTTGCACCTGCTGAGGTTGTCGGGGTGGGTCCACCACCGTAAAGATAGCCTGGCTTCCTCTGGGATGCGAATCAATTGGGACATGGACCATCCGTCCCACTGGCGCAGGAAGGAGGCTTGTAGGGGTCTGGTATTCCATTGCGCCCATCTGACCATTGGAATGGTTGCTGATAGGGAACCTAGGAGGCTGAGGTATGCTCTGGCCGGCAGACATGACGCTGGGATAGCCTCTTTCACTTTCTGAATGAGTAGGGACGATTTCTCCCTTGGTAACTCCACTGTGTTCGCTCGGGTGTCCAGTGCGGCTCCCAGGAAGACCATCCTTTGGGTAGGTTGGGTGTTGCTTTTCTGCCAATTGATTATCCATCCTAAACTCATTAGGGTGGAAACCAGGATCTCGCGATGTTGGACGAGTGATTCCTGGCTGCTTGAGAGGAGGAGGATGTCGTCCAGGTAATGGTGGACCCTTAGACCTTTCTCCCTCAAAAAAGCTATTGCTGGTAGTAGCACCTTCGTGAATGTTCTGGGGGCTGTTGAGATGCCAAAGGGAAGGCTTCGAAACTGGAAGTGCCCCTGACCCACCGAGAATCGTAGGAATTTCTGGAATGCCCCGTGGATCGGAATATGCAGGTAGGCGTCCTGGAGATCTATGGAGAGCATCCAGTCCCCCAGATTTATGGCCTGCAGGATAGACTGCAAGCTCTCCATCCTGAATGACTCCACTCTGATGGACCTGTTGAGGTTCTTTAGGTCTAGAACCGGACGAAGGTCTCCTGACTTCTTCTTGACGAGAAATAATGGAGAGTAGAATCCTCTGCCTCGTTGTGCCAGTGGAACCTCTACTATTGCTCGTTTTTGGAGAAGATCTTGGATGTAGTTCAGTAACGACAACCTTTTTTCTCGAGATGGGGGAATACGGGTTGGGTAGAACTGATCCCCTGGGGGCCGGTTTTTGAAGGACCACCTGTGGCCGAAGGTAATAGTGGCCAGGGTCCAGGTATCCCTTATGGTTTCCGCCCAGACCAGCTTGAAACTGGAGAGTCTTGCTCCCACTACCGCTGGTCGGACGGGCGCACCTTCAAAAGGGCTTCTGGTCACTGGAAGCAGGCGCCTTAGGCTTCTGAAACTTCATGAAGGAGGTTTGAGGGTTCTTCCAGCTCCTTCTATACTCCTTGCCTGGTCTGTATGCTCTCGCATCCCTATACCTCTCTGGGAGGTTCCGCTTAAAGGGAGGAGGTCTCTGTTGCTTGGGTCTCCTGTCTGAGGGGATGAGCCCGGACTTTCCGCCGGTTACTTTGGAGATGGCTGTGTCTAGTTTTGTTCCAAAGAGGTGCTCACCATCAAACGGAATACGACACCAGTTGGATTTGGAAGCTGGATCCGCCGTCCAGGGCTTTAGCCATAATGCTCTTCTGGCTGTTACTGAAGCCAGCATAGATTTAGATGCAGACCTGATAGTGTCGACTGAAGCTTCAGCCACAAAGTCGCCCGCCAGGCTTAACTCTTGCAACGCCTTTACTATTGATTCTTGGTCTGCCCCCTCTGATACAAGCTTTTCCGTGCTTGTGGACCAGCTCGAGATGGCTCTTCCTACTGCAGCAAGTGCTATTGCAGGTCTGCAGGCGCCTCCAGCCGACAGGTAAGCCCGCTTGAGATCCGTGTCGATCTTTCTGTCGAGGACATCTCTAAACGTTACCGCGTCTTCTAACGGGAGGGTAACATGCCTGGCTAGGCGCATCAGGGATGCATCCACTACCGGAGGGGACACCAGAGGGTTCACCTTAGGCTCCTTGAGTGGGTATAACTTCAGTAGTCTGTTATTCAGACTAGACTTCTTTTCTGGTCTCTGCCATTCTTCTTTGATCAGGTCCTCAAGTTCTTCAATGAACGGGAAGGATTCCGGATCCTTTTTAAGCTGAGGAAAATACTTCCTCTGCTTCGGTTGGGCTTGCTGGGGTTCCTCCCAACCTATCGCCTCCTTAACCGATTTTATAAACGGTTCTACCAGACTGAAGTCGAATCCGGCCGATACCTCCAGACCCTCATTATCTGACAGGGAGTCTTGCTCCTTCGATGTGCTAGCCCGGGCTGGAGAGGTAGTGGTAGAGAAATCCACCTCGGATACCGAGGCCTGGGGGGCTACGGCCCCTGCTGAATCTCCGACCTCCGAGATTCTCTCTCTTGCGGCCTCTTCCCGGCATGTCTGACAGACCAGTTTTCCTGGAAGAGCCGCTGTGCCGCAAACCCAGCATGCGTTCCCGGCAGGACGGGAGTGGCGTGCGGGGGAACGATGCCTGCGTGAAGGCGATCTTCTGTGGCGGGATCGGCCGTGTCTAGAGAGCGACCGGGAGCGGCTTCTTCTGCGGCTTCCTCTCGAGCGGCTTCTTCTGTGATAGGAACGGCTCCTTCTATGTCTGGAGCGACTTCTCCTGCGTGAGGACTCTCTTTGTCTTGAGGCAGACGTTCTTGAAGACCTGGTAGGGCTGACCAATTTAGGCAGCGTTAGTAGTGCTCTCTTTTTCGATCTTCAATACTTACATTTGTCTTCCCCCCCCTTACCTAATAGGCTGACGGTGATCTGCTGGGGCAGCGGTCTCCATGGAGAGAAAGCGGACTGGAAACCTGCAGTGAGAAACAATAAACAGCGCTATGCAGAGGAGGCTTCAGAGGGAGCAGGAATCCTGACTTAAAGGCAGTATAAAGGAAGGCCACTTACCTTTGTAGAGCGCTTTGGAGTCCAAACAGACAATCTGTCATGCATAGACAATCAGCAGCAGCAAATACAGCTACTGCTGGGCTTTTAAATCCGCCGCCATCAGCGTCGGACGCTCACGCATGCGCAGTAGCGCCGCGAGACACCCGGCGCCATCTTGGAAGCTGGAAAGCAGCCCAGCGGTGCCCAAACGACGTACCGCGCATGCGCGAGGACGCCGAGAACGCTCGGCGCTCCGGAGAGCAAATCAGGAGAACCACAGAGCCCAGCAGACGGGCAGAGGCACTGGTAGGAGAGGGGGAAAGAGGGGGGGAGACCGCTGCACACAACTAAGCCTGTTTAAGGCTTATTTCATGAGGCCACAATGAAGTTTTCCTGGCCATTCCTCCAGCAAGCCTGTTTAAGGCTTTTGTGGGCTGCTGCACTTGAAGCCTGTTTAAGGCTTATACTTGTGGTCAGACAGCTGAATGAGATGAGAGTATGCCCCTGAGATCACCAGAGTGGGGCTCCTTCCATTTAGCTCGTTTAGAGGCTGTACAAGAAGGACTTCCATCCAGGAGAGGCTAGAACCTGGCTGGGGCGAAGCGGTAAGGGGGTGCTGATCCGTGCGTCCTGACAGGTGAGGAAAAATAAGAGAATACTGGGGCAGGTGTCTACTCTCTAATTTATAGCTATGTGGTCCTATCAGGTTGTGGAGGCGGAGTCACAACCCAACGTGTATGCTGCCATGATGCGACAGGAAATAAAATATTCCATGGACTCAACATGCCTCTCACCTCTCATTAAATAGCTTGGGGTGTCTACTTTCCAAAATGGGGTCATTTTGGGGGGGGGTGCGCTATCTTGGCATTTTATGGCCTTCAAAACTGTGATAGGTAGTGAGGAGTGAAATAAAAAATGTACACCCATAGAAATCCTGAAGGCGGTGCTTGGTTTTCGGGGTCCTGTGCGCGGCTGGGCTCCCAAAAAGTCTCACACATGAGGTATCCCCGTACTCAGGAGAAGCAGCAGAATGTATTTTGGGGTGTAATTCCACATATAACCATGCCATTTTTGAACAATATATAATTTAGCGACAACTTTGTGCAAAAAAATAAAAGTGTAATTTTCCCGAAACTTGTGGCAAAATATAAAATATTCCATAGACTCAACATGCCTATCAGCAAACAGCTTGGGGTGTCTACTTTCCAAAAAGGGGTCATTTGGGGGGGGGTTGAACTGTCCTGGCATTTTATGCACAACATTTAGAAGCTTATGTCACACATCACCCACTCTTCTAACCACTTGAAGACAAAGCCCTTTCTGACACGTTTTGTTTACATGGAAAAATATTATTTTTTTGCAAGAAAATTACTTTGAACCCCCAAACATTATATATATATATATATATATATATATATATATATATATATATATATATATATATATATTTTTTAAAGCAAAGGCCCTACAGATTAAAATGGTGGGTGCTATTTTTTTGGAAAAAACACACTTTTTTTAATTTTAATGCACTAAAACACACTATATTGCCCAAATGTTTGATTTAATAAAAAAGATGATCTTATGCCGAGTACATGGATACCAAACACGACATGCTTTAAAATTGCGCACAAACGTGCAGCGGTGACAATCTACATACATTTTTAAAAGCCTTTACAGGTTACCATTTTAGATTTACAGAGAAGGTCTACTGCTAAAATTACTGCCCTCGATCTGACCTTCACGGTGATACCTCACATGCATGGTGCAATTGCTGTTTACATATTCGCCTTTGCGCGTGAGCACGGGGGGGACAGGGGTGCTTTTTTTTTTTTTTTTTTTTTAATTATTTATTTTGCTTTTTTATTATATTTTTAAACTGTTCATTTTTTTTAATCATTTGTATTGTTATCTCAGGGAATGTACAGTTGTGCTCATAAGTTTACATACCCTGGCAGAATTTATGATTTCTTGCCCATTTTTCAGAGAATATGAATGATAACATGCAAACTTTTCTTTCACTCATGGTTAGTGTTTGGCTGAAGCCATTTATTATCAATCTACTGTGTTTACTCTTTTTAAAGCATAATGGTAACAGAAACTATCCAAATGACCCTAATCAAAAGTTTACATACCCCAGTTCTAAATACAGTGTATTGCCCCCTTTAACATCAATGACAGCTTGAAGTCTTTTGTGGTATTTGTGGATGAGGCTCTTTATCTTCTCAGATGGTAAAGCTGTCCATTCCTCTTGGCAAAAAGCCTCCAGTTCCTGTAAATTCTTGAGCTGTCTTGCATGAACTGCACGTTTGAGATCTCCCCAGAGCTGCTGAATGATATTGAGGTCAGGAGACTGAGATGGCCACTCCAGAACCTTCACTTTATTCTGCTGTAGCCAATGACAGGTCAACTTGGCCTTGTATTTTGGATCATTGTCATGTTGGAATGTCCAAGTATGTCCCATGCGCAGCTTCCTGGTTGATAAATGCAAATGTTCCTCCAGTATTTTTTGATAACATACAGTTTTGACCAAATTTCCTGTGCCTTTGAGCTCACACATCCCCAAAACATCACCGATCCAGCTCCGTACCTTTCATCATAGGCCTTGTTGACTCCTCTCCCAATGTAGCGTTTATGGTTGTGATCAAAAAGCTCAATTTTGGGCTGATCACTCCAAAATGAATTTGTGCCAGAAGGTTTAAGGCTTGTCTCTGTGCTGTTTGGCATATTGTAAGTGGGATACTTTGTGCATTTTCGTAGTAATGGCTTTCTTCTGGCGACTCGGCTGTGCAGCCCATCTTTCTTCAAGTGCCTCTTTATTGTGTACCTTGAAACAGCCAAACCAGATATTCAGAGAGTCGTGTATTTCACCTGAAGTTATTTGTGTTTTTTTCTTTGCATCCCGAACAATTTTCCTGGCAGTTGTGGCTGAAATTTTAGTTTGTCTACCTGACCGTGGTTTGGTTTCAACAGAACCCCTCATTTTTCACTTCTTGATTAGAGTTTGAACACTGCCGATTGGCATTCTCAATTCCTTGGATATCTTTTTATATCCCTTTCCTGTTTTATGCAGTTCAACTACCTTTTCCCGCAGATCCTTTGACAATTCTTTTTCTTTCTCCATGACTCCAGAGAATCCAGAAACGTCAGTGCAGCACTGGATGAAAGATGCAAGAGTCAGGAGTCCAGTGAGTATTTTGCAGCTCTCATTTGTTTTTGAAAATGAAGAAAGACAAGAAAAAACTTTTTTTTTTTTCTTTTTTCAATTTTCAAAACTTTGTGACAAAAAGTGAGGTCTGCAAAATACTCACTATACCTCTCAGCAAATAGCTTTGGGTGTCTACTTTCCAAAATGGGGTCATTTGGGGGGGTTTTGTGCCACCTGGGCATTCCATGGCCTCCGAAACTGTGATAGGCAGTGAAGAGTGAAATCAAAAATTCACGCCCTTAGAAAGCCTGAAGGCGGTGCTTGGTTTTCGGGGTCCCGTACGCGGCTAGGCTCCCAAAAAGTCTCACACATGTGGTATCCCCGTACTCAGGAGAAGCAGCAGAATGTATTTTGGGGTGTAATTTCACATATTTCCATGGCATGTTTGAGCAATATATCATTTAGTGACAACTTTGTGCAAAAAAAAAAAAAAAAAAAAAATTTGTCTCTTTCCCTCAACTTGTGTCGCAATATAAAATATTCCATGGACTCGACATGCCTCTCAGCAAATAGCTTGGGGTGTCTACTTTCCAAAATGGGGGTCATTTGGGGGGTTTTGAACTGTCCTGGCATTTTATGCACAACATTTAGAAGCTTATGTCACACATCACCCACTCTTCTAACCACTTGAAGACAAAGCCCTTTCTGACACTTATTGTTTACATGAAATAGTTATTTTTTTTTGCAAAAAAATTACTTTGAACCCCCAAACAATAAATATTTTTTTAAAGCAAATGCCCTACAGATTAAAATGGTGGGTGTTTCATTTTTTTTTTTCACACAGTATTTGCGCAGCGATTTTTCAAACGCATTTTTTGGGGAAAAAACACACTTTTTTCAATTTTAATGCACTAAAACACACTATATTGCCCAAATGTTTGATGAAATAAAAAAGATGATCTTAGGCCGAGTACATGGATACCAAACATGACATGCTTTAAAATTGCGCACAAACGTGCAGTGGCAACAAAATAAATACATTTTTAAAAGCCTTTAAAAGCCTTTACAGGTTACCACTTTAGATTTACAGAGGAGGTCTACTGCAAAAATTACTGCCCTCGATCTGACCTTCGCGGTGATACCTCACATGCATGGTGCAATTGCTGTTTACATTTGACGACAGACCGCCGCTTGCGTTCGCCTTAGCGCGAGAGCAGGGGGCGACAGGGGTGCTTTTTTTTTTTTTTTTTTTTTTTCTTTATTATTTTTTTGCTTTTTTTATCTTATTTTTAAACTGTTCCTTTCATATTTTTTTTTTTAAATCATTTTTATTGTTATCTCAGGGAATGTAAATATCCCCTATGATAGCAATAGGTAGTGACAGGTACTCTTTTTTGAAAAAATTGGGGTCTATTAGACCCTAGATCTCTCCTCTGCCCTCAAAGCATCTGACCACACCAAGATCGGTGTGATAAAATGCTTCCCCAATTTCCCAATGGCGCTATTTACATCCGGCGAAATCTAAGTCATAAAATGCTCGTAGCTTCCGGTTTCTTAGGCCATAGAGATGTTTGGAGCCACTCTGGTCTCTGATCAGCTCTATGGTCAACTGGCTGAATCACCGGCTGCATTCTCAGGTTCCCTGTTGAGACAGGAGAGCCAGAGAAAAACACGGAAGACGGTGGGGGGGGGGCATTCCCTCCCACGGCTTGTAAAAGCAGTCTAGAGGCTAATTAGCCGCTAGGATTGCTTTTACATGAAAGCCGACCGCTGAAAAGAATGATACCAAGATGATACCTAAACCTGCAGGCATCATTCTGGTATAACCACTCAAAGTCGTGAATGGCGTACCTGAAGACAAAAAAATGGTTAACAATAAAGCACAGTAAACGGTAAAGTATAAAAAATTGCATACCTGAAAAGCAAACATGATAAAACATAACAACAATAAAACATTGCAGAATAGAATACAGTAAAAAAGAGCAGAACAATAGAGAGAGAGAATAGAGAGAGAGAACAATAAAACGACAACTATTTTTTTTTATTTTATATATTTTTTTTTTTTTGACACTTTTTTTGTAACTAACTTTTGTAACTGTAACCGGTTCCAGGTTCGGGTCTCTCAAAATGCGATGGCATCTTGGGAGACCCTGTGAAAGTGTGCCTAGTCTGTGGAATGCTGTACCCTACGCTAATACTCAACTAGTGAATGGTAGCGTTCAAAACATTCACCAATGCAAAGACCAGGATTGTCAGGACAGGAGGGACAATAATAGCGGGTGTCACGCCTATATCCGCGCTTGCTGCAGACACAACATCTTTTTTGGGGGGGTTCGTTGGGTAGGGGTACTCGGGAGGACATAAAAATGCCTCTCATGCAGCCGACTGCATTTGGTTGGGGATGTGAATGGGGGAAGTACGGGCGCTGCAGAAGTAGTGGGTTCCCAATTAGAATTGGCGAATGCAGCAGGAAGGGCATTATGGGCACGACGGGCCTGTGTTTGTCTTTTTGGTGGCAGCGGGACACTACTTGTGCTTGCCACCTCACCAGCTTGAACTGCACTTATGGGACTCGCCACGTCACCAAGTGTTACTGCAGTGCGGGTTTGACTACGACCGGGGTGTACTACGCCGCTGGTGCTTGCCAGTTCAATAAAAAGCTACCAAAAAAACTGTTAGCGATCGCAGGGATCAGGCCTGACTCTGCGAACGCTGCAGTTATGCGTCAAGTGTTTTGTAAGTGACAGTGATCGATCGATACTGCACTTGGGTGGGCTGGGCTGGGCCGGGCGGAGGGGCAAAATACAGGTGCTAGCAGGTATCTGGGCTGATCCCGCTAACACTGCGTTTTTGGGAACCCTAAACTGCTGGGGACGCTAGTATAGATCTGATCGGATCAGATAGTGTTAGCGCTACTGGCGCTAACCTGACGCTGCCTGGGGCTGGTGCTTGCCAGTTCACCAAAATGCTACCAATAAAACTGTTAGCGATCGCAGGGATCAGGCCTGACTCTGCGAACGCTGCAGTTATGCGTTTAGTGTTTTGTAAGTGACAGTGATCGATCGATACTGCACTTGGGTGGGCTGGGCGGAGGGGCAAAACGCAGGTGCTAGCGGGTATCTGGGCTGATCCCGCTAACACTTCGTTTTTGGGAACCCTAAACTTACTGCCCTCGATCTGACCTTCGCGGTGATACCTCACATGCATGGTGCAATTGCTGTTTACATTTGACGACAGACCGCCGCTTGCGTTCGCCTTAGCGCGAGAGCAGGGGGCGACAGGGGTGCTTTTTTTTTTTTTTTTTTTTTTCTTTATTATTTTTTTGCTTTTTTTATCTTATTTTTAAACTGTTCCTTTCATATTTTTTTTTTTAAATCATTTTTATTGTTATCTCGGGGAATGTAAATATCCCCTATGATAGCAATAGGTAGTGACAGGTACTCTTTTTTGAAAAAAATTGGGGTCTATTAGACCCTAGATCTCTCCTCTGCCCTCAAAGCATCTGACCACATCAAGATCACTGTGATAAAATGCTTTGCCTTTTTCCCAATGGCGCTGTTTATATCCGGCGAAACCTAAGTCATGAAATGCTCGGAGCTTCCGGTTTCTTAGGCCATAGAGATGATTGGAGCCATTCTGGTCTCTGATCAGCTCTATGGTCAGCTGGCGGAACCACCGGGTGCATTCTAGGGTTCCCTGTTGAGACAGGAGAGCCCGAGAAAACCATGTAAGAAGGAGGGAGGGGGGATGTTCCCTCCCACTGCTTATAAAAGCAGTGGGAGGGAACGTCCCCCCCTTAATTAGGCTAATTAGCTGCTTGGATTGCTTTTACATGAAAGCCGACCACTGGCTGAAAAGAATTATACCAAGATGATACCTAAACCTGCAAGCATCATTCTGGTATAACCACTCAAAGTCCAGCAACATACCAGTACGTTGCTGGTCCTTGTTGGGCATACATTGTAATGTTCTTATTTTCATGCAGCCTGTGGGCTGAACAAAAAAAAAAGAGATTGATCAGTGTGTATGCCCACCATTAGAATACCGCCCTTCATCCACCCACTTCTAATGATGGGCATCCATGCACCATTTTTTTTTTTTAACTATGGTGGTTAAATCACCTCCTACAGCGCTGGAGTCGCTGATATACGTATCGTGGGAGTAAACGCTGTTGCTGTCAAGATAAATAAACCCATGCTGCAGCTGAATGGTGTACCTGCTAAGCAAATGATGGTTAACAATAAAACAAAGTAACATTACAGTATAACAATAATGCCCTGTACACACGGTCAGACATTGATCGGACATTCCGACAACAAAATCCATGGACTTTTTCCGACGGATGTTGGCTCAAACTTGTCTTGCATACACATGGTCGCACAAAGTTGTCGGAAAATCCGATCGTTCTGAACGCGGTGACGTAAAACATGTATGTCGGGACTATAAACGGAGCAGTAGCCAATAGCTTTGCTCTCTTAATTTATTCTGAGCATGCATGGTACTTTGTGCATTGGATTTGTGTACACACAATCAGAATTTCCGACAACGGATTTTGTTGTCGGAAAATTTTATATCAAGCTCTCAAACTTTGTGTGTCAGAAATTCCTATGGAAAATGTGTGATGGAGCCTACACACGGTCGGAATTTCCGACAACAAGGTCCTATCACACATTTCCATCGGAAAATCCTATCCTGTGTACAGGGCATTATGCCCCGTACACACGGTCGGACTTTGTTCGGACATTCCGACAACAAAATCCTCGGATTTTTTCCGACGGATGTTGGCTCAAACTTGTTTTGCCTACACACGGTCGCACAAAGTTGTCGGAATTTCCGATCGCCAAGAACGCGGTGACGTCAAGCACGTACGACGAGACTAGAAAAGGCCAGTTCAGAACCAAGCGCGGCACCCTTTGGGCTCCTTTTGCTAATCTCGTGTTAGTAAAAGTTAGGTGAGAGACGATTCGCGCTTTTTCAGACTCGTGGCTTTCAGATCGTTTTCTGACGTTCAGTTTGTGCTTGTGGGTTTGTATCTGCTCTTCAGTGCGTGCAGTCAGTTCGTATTGGAGTTTTCTGTGTGATCTTGTCTGCTCGTTGCTGTTTTTCAGGTCGCTCTTCACAGGCCTTGCTGTTCTTCAGTGCGTTCTGTTACTTCGTTCTGAGCAGCCGACCGTTTTGTAGCCATGTTTCGTATGCGTACTCCTCGTAGAGTTCGTGCTGTGCGGGGGCTTGGTGTTGGGGTCCTGACCTTGACACAAGTCCAGTCCATGAACAGGGTGGGGAGGAGTTCATGGACCAAGAATTGGTTGCTTCAGCGTGACCAGTTTTGTCATATGCCTTTGCTCCGTGAGATCCGTGAGAATAATCCTGATGATTTCAGGAACTTTCTCCGGATGACGGACCCCGTATTTCACCGTTTGTTGGCTTCGCTGACCCCCTATATCAGCAGGCAGGATACCTGCATGAGGCAAGCCATCACTCCGGAGCAGAGGCTGGTCGCTACCTTGCGGTATTTAGCCACAGGGAGAAGTCTGCAGGACTTGAAGTTCTCGACAGGCATCTCCCCCCAGGCTCTGGGGATCATTATCCCAGAGACCTGTTCTGCCATCATACAGGTCCTACAGAAGGAGTATATGAAGGTAAGATTTTTATCCTTTTATATCACATTTTATTGTATTGAATGTTTGATAATATCTTGTATTTCTTCCCTCATTCCATAATTACCATGATTGTAATATGCTGTGAATGTCCCCTTTGTCCTCATGCATGCTGGATTTTTATGTAATTATTATTTTAGGTCCTTCATACATATTTGCCCTTCAATAACCTCCCCAGCATGGTGTCTCCTGCCCTATATTCACCTCATGTAGTCACTTAACAATGTATTTTATCAGCTCCATAGTAGTGCTTTACCCCAAACACCCCCTAAAATGTTTTGAAATGTTATTTTTGATTTAAATTCAGGCAGAGTGGCAGAGGCTTTTTTTGTGGTGTCCCCAAATTTTTTGTAACCCTCCCTCCCCCAACTGCTAAGTCAGCTGATCCCAATTCTCTATCTTCAATCATCTATCTGCTGACTTTGCCAAACCCATACACACTATACCCATCTCTTTAGTGCTCAGATTTATGGATTAATTCCCCAAAGCATGTAGTGCAAGGGCCTGCCTGTATACTTTCCAATGGTACTGTTTAAAGTTCTTGTATCCTATTATGATCTTGATAGGTCATAGCAGAATGTCCAAATGTCCTCAAATGTGTACAGTGTGTATTTATATCTTTGTATTATGACACTTCTTACCTGTCCAGTGGGCTGCCAATAGTGTAACTAAGGAGGGGCTGTTCCAAGTAATACCCTGTATTTAGGCATTCATCTCTCAATGAAGTGAAGAGGGTTACCTGTCCAAGAGTTCCCCCTCCCCCTATAATGTTAGAAATGGCCCATGAGGGGGGGAGGGGCAATATGATAGGTGTACCTTATACTTTGTTGTTGTTAAATTCCCCTTAATAAATGCTATCTGGAGTTTGACCCATAATGTTTGTGTCTAATCTGCTTGCCAGGTTTCTGTGAAAAAATAGTAATGTTTATTGTTTTTTCCTCAACAGTTTCCTTCCACGCCACAGGAATGGCAGACTGTGGCCTCCCACTTTGCCCAGCGGTGGGACTTTCCTAACTGCGGAGGGGCAATTGATGGGAAACACGTCCACATCGTCCCACCACCCAACTCGGGGTCGTACTATTATAATTACAAGGGGTTTAATAGTATAGTGATGTTGGCGGTGGTGTCGGCTAATTACGACTTCTTGTATGTGGACGTGGGGAAGAATGGCCGGATGTCCGATGGTGGAGTCATCGCCCAGACGGAGTTCTACAGGCGTCTCCAGAATGGCAGCTTGGACTTGCCACCTCCAGAGGACAATGTTGAAGGTCTCCCATTTGTGTTCGTTGCTGATGAAGCATTTGCGCTGGGGGACCACCTGATGCGGCCATTCCCGATGAGGACCCTCACCCCGGAACAGAGGGTTTTTAATTACCGGCTGGCCAGAGACCGAAGAGTGGTGGAGAACACATTTGGAATCCTGGCCAGCCGGTTCCGATTATTTATGACACTCATCCATATGGCGGAGTATAAACTGAACCATATAATACTTGCCTGCTGTGTTCTCCATAATTTTCTACAAAAACATTCAGCCAACTATGCTGGCTCAGTTGGGCCTGAGGCCGGAATCCCAAATACATCAACAATGACGGCACTTGAAAGCATCCGTCCTGGCTTGCCCTCCCTGAATGCCCGTGATGTCCGGTTACGATACCTGGAGTTCTTTGCGGGTAGGGGGGCTATCAATATGCCAGACAATCTGTGACACCTTTTTCAAATAAAAAACAACCAAAAGAAATTCTTGGTGGACATTTACTGCTTGTGTTTGTTTTAGCTGACCCTGACAGAAATGTGTTGAGTGCAGAAAATTTCGTGATTGGGTAACCTTATAAAAAACAGTGTTGGCTGGTACTTCCTAAATGCAAAAACACATTTCACTACAAGTGCACTTGCAACTGCACTGAACCTGCACTTGTAGTGCAAAGAGGATTTGCCCTTAGGAAATAACCCCCATTTGTGCATAAAACAACAATTACATCACCCCAAAAGTGTTGTAGTGTTGAGACAATAATCCACACATTCTTGAGTAAGGCACTTTTTTATACCTGCACAATCACATGCGCATTTACCAAAGGTTTTTAAAACAAACCAACATGTTTGTTGTATAACAATGTTTGCAGTAGCATTATGAAAAATCAAAATATCCATTTCAGATAAAACAGGCCTGTGTAAAACCAACAAGAAAGCCAAAAAACTTGAACTTACAAAGTTCACATTAGGTAAAACCTGAAGGCTAGATCAGACATCAGTATTTAGGAACTGGGTTTGATCTAGCGTTCAGATGGGGGGAAATCACCCCTGGAAAAGCCAAATTTGGAAGATGCACACCAATTTACGAATGGCAACATGTGCTATCTGCCATCAGGGGGGATCAAGGGACGTGTTTTGGGGGAGAAAGCCCTTCCTCAATGCGACTTTATAATTGAGGAAGGTGTTGCACCCCCAAAACGCGTCCATTGATCTCCCGTGATGGCAGATAGCACATGTTGGCACACTGTGTGCATCCTCCAAATTTGGCTTTTCTAAACATTTTAAAAATTTTTTGAAGATTGGACCACATTAATAAAACAGGTGATTTTGTGGGGTTTAAATTCGCCCCAAAACATCAATGATGTTATTATTTTTTTTAATAACATCACTGATTTGGTTCTGGATGTTTTGCAATTGGAGATTACACCCCATGATCTCCCCGATAAGTATCTGGGCACTTTCTGAAGTAAAGCGTTCAGGATCCCTCACATCACGATCACCTAAAAAGAGATAAAGAACAAAAAAAAGGTCTCAAAAATCTGCCACCATCCATCTCTTTTACCTGAGCCTGTGGTCGCAGACACTCACCTGTTGTGGTGCCAATCTCCACCACGTCTTCTTCTTCCTCCTGCTCTTCTTCTTCGTTTGGGGGTATTTCACCTTCTTCCATAGGTGGGGGGTCTGTGGTCTCCTCGGATGAGGGCTGTCCTCCGAGTCTTTTCTCCCCTATGTAAAACAAAAATGGTATAATTAGCACACAGATATTTGATGGCAGAACTAGAAATAGGAAACATTGCTTGGAAGTGGGGTACAATTGTCTATTTTAGCAGAGTTCCAAGATGTATATTTTTTTTATTGCCCTTTGTCAAGCTGCAATACTTTACATGTTTGGTACAAGCTTCACAGATGTAGCCCCCCCCCTATAGTATACACTGGAGCACCTGTGTGCCCCCCTAATAAAAATGGTGTTCTGGGGTCCCACACTAGTGCTCCAGTGTCCAGATGTGAAAACAGCTGCTCAGTGTCCTCTCTTTACACACAATCTAGTTGTCATTTCATTCTAGTAACAAACCCATCTACACAAACAAATCTTTGGCATCCAAGTAGGCCCCAAAAAATGTGTGAAAATGCATATGGCCTAAACAATGGTGTTCTAGAGGCCGAAATAAAAATGTTTGATACGAACGAATAATGGGCCCATGAACATTAAAGTTGCCCTTTTAAACGTTACAATTAATAAAAGCATATGGAGCAGAACGAACGTAATAAAGACAGAAAGAATAGGAACACAGCACAACTACTTACTTTTTTGCAGCACTCTCCGGATCTTTCGGTACTGCTCTGGCTCTCTCAACTTCAGGTCCGACCACCGCTTCCTGAGCTGATCTTTAGACCTTCGTACCCCGAAATTCCGCTCTAGACTCCTGACCACTTTACCAATGATTTTTGCCTTTCGGATGTTGGGGTTGGGGTAAGGCCCATATTTTCCGTCATAGTCGGACTTCCTCATGATGTGTACCATCTCCAACATCTCCCCAAACGACATATTTGTGGCCTTAAAACGTCTCCTTCTGGATCGGGATGTGCCTGGATCCGGCCTTTCCTCCTCCTCCTCCTCGTTGCTATAATTAGCCCGCACCTGCTGTAACTCTGCCATCATGCTCTTCACCCACTGCGCCGAACGAAAAGGGGCGGGGAATACACTAGAAAGAACGTCAGGGGCGGGCGGAGTTACACGCATGCGCAGTGTGTATAAAGCGTAACACGCGTGCGTATTGTGTACGATCTGTGAGCGGAGGAAGGAGCATTGGACGCGCCGATTGTAAGAATGAAGGTAAGAGACAAACTTGTGCCTATACTGCTTCTAGATTGAGGCCTATATTGTAACAAGATTAGGAGAGTTTTGTCTGACATTAGGCTTTGTCTTGTGTTGTGTCTTGCAGTGAACATGGATATCTTAATGAGAGATACTGACTTCATGTCACTATTCATTGATATGCTAAGTGAGCTGCCCTGTCTGTGGGAGATTACCCACCCCCATTTCAAGAACCAAGCAAAGAGGAAGGCAGCACTGGAGCAATTGTGTGAAATTGTGAAGCAGGTGATCCCCACGGCAGACATCACTTATTTAAAGATTTTCATTGGTGGCCTGAGGAGCACATATCTGAGGGAGCGCAAGAAAGTCCTGGATTCACAGAGATCCGGAGCAGCAGATGACATCTATGTCCCCAGGATGTTGTACTACGACAGGCTGCACTTTCTGGCAGGCCAGACTGAACCCAGGCCATCCCTCTCCAGTCTTCCTTCCACACTTCCTTCCCCCCTGGCTGAGGCTTCTGACGCCCAACCTGGGCCTTCCAGGCCACATGTGGAGGAGCCCAGATTGAGCCAGGTATAGCATTCCTCTAAATATTTCTGCTTGTCCAATCAATGATGTTAACTAGATGTTAGTTTGGAGTACTAATTTAGGATTGTGATTGATGATGCAAAACATTACAACTATGTCCCTTTTTCATACACAGGGAAGTCTCAGCCAGGAGGTGGCCGGGCCGAGCCGGCTGGCTGATCTGCAGGTCCCTCCACCCCCCCTGAAAAGAGAAAGTGGCAGTAGGACGAGTGCCCTAGAGGAGGCGGCTATCAGATTCTTTTGGAGGGCTACAGAGGTCCTGGGAGCACCACAGACCAGGCAGGAGAACATTGCTGCCTTCATAGCATATAAAATGCAGAGGATGGAGGAGGGCCAAAAAGCCATGTGTGAGGCCCTCATATCAGAGGCTCTGGAGAAAGGTATGAGGGGCCAAATTACACCTCACACACAGCTTTGGGATGGTCCTCCTCCTCCTCCCTCTCCTCCAGATCCTCCCAGTCCTCCTCCAGGTCCTCCCAGTCCTCCTCCAGGTCCCCCCAGTCCTCCTCCTCCTCCAGGTCCTACTCCTCCTCCTGCCACATCTCCAACTGCACAGCCACAGCCCGGAAGGAAGTGTGAAAGGAAGACCAGAAAGTGAGGACCCTGGGTCCAGTCTGGTCGGCCAAAAAATGCAGCCTCTTGTGGTACCACAGCCTGGGGACACACATGTCATCTGCTGCTATCCAAGTCTCTGTGAATTCTGGACCAGACTGCCCTCCCTTACATATGGACTCCTCAGGCCACCAGTTTTGATGTTTAAGAATTGATGTCTGCCGTGGGGGTCCCAGGCTTCGCTAATTTCTCCTGTTGATCCAGTGTTGCCTTCCTCTTTGTTTGGTTCTGATCCCTTAATAAAGGATTTTTGTTTTGAATTATACTCTCCTATGTGTTTTACTTCAAAAATGACAGTTGGTTTGTGAGGATTCAGGTACATTTCAAATATACAATGTGAAATGAACAAGGGACACCAACAACAAACAATCTCCTTGAGATTAAATAATAAAAGATATCAATGGTGTTGGGGTAACTTGACACACAAAACACACACAAAAATATTCTGGAGTAAAAATAAAAATAACATTGAACAAAGATCAGCCTTGGAAAAAATCCAAACATTAAAGAAAAAAAAAGGCTTAAAAACAAAATAAAAAAAACATAAAAAATATAAAACTGTCAGATGTGACAACTAATAACAATATATTGAGGGAATCCCACTAAAAAAACACAAATAAAAGTTTGTGAGAAGTGTGTGTGAATATGAGCAGCAAAACTACTTAATTCTTGTCACATTATAAAGAAGAAGAGAGTGCGCTGTATTAAACCATTTTTTACATTGCAGCGTGACGAAAGTGCTGTATCCATTGCGAACGCTAAGTTTACCAGAACGAGCTGTCCCGTGTCGGAATTTCTTCTGAGCATGCGTGGCACTTTGTGCGTCGGAACAGGCCACACACGGTCGGAATTGACGCGATCGGATTTTGTTGTCGGAAAATTTTATCTCCTGCTGTCCAACTTTGTGTGTCGGAAAATCCGATGGAAAATGTCCGATGGCGCCCACACACGGTCGGAATTTCCGACAACACGCTCCGATCAGACATTGTCCATCGGAAAATCCGACCATGTGTACGGGGCATTAGACTTACCATACCTGCAAAGCAATTACAATAAAACATAGTAAAAATAAAACATTTTTTAACGCAATGTGTGCCTAAAAAATGTATGCCAAAGCATGGGGGCAATCCGTGCCCCCATGCTTAGGAGCAAATCGCTCCTCCACTCCTGCCCCTATGCTTCGGTATATTTGCCCTTTTCTTTAACTGTGGTGAAGAAATCACCTCCGACAGCGCTGGAGTCATGGCTAATGTTGGAATTCAATATGGTTTAATATCATATTTATGGTATTTCACTCTCCGGCTGATACAGGCAGATGGCCCCAAGTTGGAATGTAACCAGTTACACATCAAAGCTTTGTAGCATATCAGAATAACAAGGGATTGGCTTAAGCCCACCTGGTGTGATATGTGTGATTATGGGCTTCAAAGAGAGCCACTGCTGCCAAGATGACTGATGGGTTAAGCTACAGAAGATCAAAGGCCAAGAAGTCTATGAAGATTTGACCCAGATGGGACAGTGGCGATTCATGGACAAAAGCTGCCCCCTAGTGGACAATACAGCATGCTTCCTGGAGAATGGACAGATATTAGAAGGACTACCGCTTGGCAATACCTCATTGGGCAGGAGGCAAGTGGGGGTGGCTACGAGTGGGTGTCAATGTTTGAGTAAAAAGTGCACACAGGAAGCAGCCCTTTTCCCTTTTGGATCCTGACTTGGGCCTAAGCCTCATGGCTTATGGCCCTCTCTTGGTCATCTGAGCACAGCTGAAAGAAGCAAGTCTCAGGGAGAGCCTTGTAATAAGTATCTTTTATTCTTGTATTTGATATTCTGATATGATGTGTATTGTTGGTATATGTTTGTAATATCCATTTAGTATTTTGTGTTAGTGTGTTCCTATCTTCGTGGGAAATAAATACGACTATGTTATTAAGCTGTGTGCTTGGTTTCATAGCTAACCTTGTATTATTGTGATATCAATAGTAACATCTCATGCTCAGAGTTCTTATAGACTAGCTAACTATAGGGATAGACAAGTTAATATATAAGTACAATAATATTTATTATACCCAATTACTTCACACGACTTTACATATCGTGGGAGCAAACGCTGTTGCTGTCAAAATAAACTGTGCTACAGCTGAATGGCGTACCTGAAAACAAAAAAATGGTTAACAATAAAACACAGTAAACAGTAAAGTATAAAAGAATTACATACCTGAAAAGCAAACATGATAAAACATAGTAACAATAAAACACTGCATTGTAGAATACAGTAAATAAGAGCAGAACAATAGAGAAGAGAGAGAGAGCACAATAAAATGACAACAATTTTTTTTTTTTATATTTACATTTTACACTTTTTTTTTGCAACTGTAACGGTGTGGTTCCACATTCGGGTCTCCCAAAATGCGATTGCATCTTTGGAAACCCTGTGAATGTGTGTCTTAGTCTGTGCAGTGCTGTACCCTATGCTAATACTCGTGTGTGGTAGGGTTCAAAACATTCACCAATGCAAAGACTAGGATGGTCAGGACAGGAGGGACAATAATAGCTGATGTCACGCCTATATCCACGCTTTCCACAGACACAACATTTTCTTTGGGGGGGCTCGTTGAGTAGGGGTACCAGGGAGGACATTAGGAAAATGCCTCTCATGCAGCCGGCTTACTGCATTTGGATTGGGAAGTTGGGCCACAGCACCGTCTGGAAACAGAAGGGCTGTGATGATCTCTTCCTGGAATTTAAGGAAGGATCCAGTTCGTCCTGAAGCTTTGTATAGCACATAAGCATTCAGCAGAGCTAATTGAAATAAGTATACAGACACTTTTTTGTACCAGCGTCTGGCCTTACGGACAACTAGGTATGGCGCCAACAACTGGTCATTGAGGTCCACCCCTGCCATATTAAGGTTATATTCGTGGACACAGAGGGGTTTCTCTACAACACCAGTCGCTGTAGGAATCTGGCCTGTCGTGTCTGCATGAAGGGAGGACTGAATGAAAACATTCTTATTATCCCTCCACTTCACACCGAGCAAATTATTACATCTCAAGCAGGCTCTCTCCCCCAGCCTAAGACGGGAATCTACAAGCCGCTGGGGTAAGCCCCGGCGATTAGATTGCATGGTGGCACATGCTCCAATCTGATGATCAAACAAGTGACTAAAAAGTGGCACGCTGGTGTAATAATTGTCCACATACAATTGGTACCCCTTTCCGAATAAGGATGACACCAAGTCGCACACAATCTTACCAGTGCTCCCTATGTAATCTGGGCTTTTCTCTGGCTCTACGTGACTATCTCTTCCCTCGTAAACCATAAAACTACATGTATAGCTTGTGGCCCTGTCATAGAGCTTATACATCTTGACCCCATATTTCGCACGCTTGCTGGGAAGATACTGTTTGAAAGACAAGCGGCCAGAAAACTTAATCAGCGACTCATCAATGCAGACAACTTGATGGAGAGTAAACAAGGCTGCAAACCATTGGTTGAAGTGGTTTACAAGGGGCTAAATTTTGTAGAGCCGATCGTATCCAGAGTCACCCTGAGGATGACAGAGTTCATTGTCGTTGAAGTGCATGAACCACGAGATCTGCTCGTATCGTGCCCTGGCCATGGAGGCAGAGAACACGGGCGTATGGTGAATTGGGTCAGTGGACCAATATGACCACAACTCACTCTTTTTAGTTATGCCCATAAGGAGGAATAGGCCCAGAAAGGTCTTAAATTCAGAAACCGTAATTGGTTTCCAATCTCTGGCAAGAGTCAAATGGGGGTTAGCGGCGATGAATTGACCAGCATACAAAGTCAAAGCCAGTGAATGGGGGAAGTACGAGTGCTGCAGAAGTGGTGGTCTCCCGATTAGGATTGGCAAATGCAGCAGGAAGGGCACTATGGGCTCGAAGGGCCTGTGTTTGTCTTCTTCTTGGTGGCTGCGGGACACTAGTTGTGCTAGCCACCGCACCAGCTTGAACTGCACTCATAGGACTCGCCATGTTACTGCTGTGCTGGTTTGACTATAACTAGGTTGTACTAGGCCTCTGGTGCTTGCCAGTTCACCAGAAGGATGAGTGACGCTAGTACTGGCTCTCTGCTCCATACGAGAGCCCTGCAGTTCTTGCACCTCAACGACAGCAGAAGAACGGGGTCTGGTACGCCTGACCTTGGCAGGGACCACAACTCCGTCATCAGAGCTATCTGTCAGGGTGCCGCTGCTGTCTACAGGATTGTATTCTGAGCCTGAATCTGACAGATGAGTGACTTCCTCTTCACTATCTGTCATGTTCAGAAACATGTAGGCCTCTTCACTAGTGTACTTTCCATTTCACATTTTGGTCTCTAAATTTACTGGTACACTAGTGAGACTCACAGGTAAAAAAGCTCCTGACTGTCAGCGACTGATTCAAATGCTACCAAAAAAACTGTTATGCCCTGTACACACGATCAGACATTGATCGGACATTGATCGACAGATGTTGGCTCAAACTTTTCTTGCATACACACGGTCGCACAAAGTTGTCGGAATTTCCGATCGCCAAGAACGCCGTGACATACACCACGTACAATGAGACTAGAAAAGGGCAGTTCTGAAACAAGCGCCTTTGGGCTCCTTTTGCTAATCTCGTGTTAGTAAAAGTTTGGTGAGAGACGATTCGTGCTTTTTCAGACTCGTGGTTTTAAGATCGTTTTCTGCTGTTCAGTTTGTGCTTGTGGGTTTGTATCTGGTCTTCAGTGCATGCAGTCAGTTTGTATTGGATTATTCAGTGCATTCTTGTCCACTCGTTGCTGTTTTTCAGGTCGCTCTTCACAGGCCTTGCTGTTCTTCAGTGCATTCTGTTACTTCGTTCTGAGCAGCCGACCGTTTTCTAGCCATGTTGCGTATACGTACTCCTTGTAGAGTTCGTGCTGTGCGGGGGCTTGGTGTTGGGGTCCTTACCTTGACACAAGTCCAGTCCATGAACAGGGCGAGGAGGAGTTCATGGACCAAGAATTGGTTGCTTCAGTGTGACCAGTTCTGTCACATGCCTTTGCTCCGTGAGATCCGTGAGAATAATCCTGATGATTTCAGGAACTTTCTCTGGATGACAGACCCCGTATTTCACCGTTTGTTGGCTTTGCTGACCCCATATATCAGCAGGCAGGATACCTGCATGAGGCAAGCCATCACTCAGGAGCAGAGGCTAGTCGCCACCCTGCGGTACTTGGCGACGGGGAGAAGCCTGCAGGACATCAAGTTCTCGACAGGCATCTCCCCCCAGGCTCTAGGGATCATTATCCCAGAGACCTGTTCTGCCATCATCCAGGTCCTGCAGAAGGATTATATTAAGGTAAGATTTATCCTTTAATATCACATTTTATTGTATTTAATGTTTGATAATATATTGTATTTCTTTCCTCATTCCCTAATTACCATGATTGTAATATGCTGTGAATGTCCCCTTTGTTCTCATGCATGCTGGATTTTTATGTAAGAATTTTTTTGTCCTTCATGCATATTTGCCTTCAGTTATCTCCCCAGCATGGTCTCCTGGCCCTATATTCACCCATGTAGTCACTTAACAGTGTATTTTGTCAGCTCCATAGTAGTGCTTTACCCAAAAAAAACCTAAAATGTTTAAAAATGCGATTTGTGCTTTAAATTCAGGCAGAGTGTCAGAGGCTTTTTTTTTGGGTCCCCAAATCATTTGGAACCCTCCCTCCCCCCAACTGCTAAGTCAGCTGATACCAATTCTCTATCTATCCTCAATCATCTATCTGCTGATTTTGCCAAACCCATACATACTATACCCATCTCTTTTGTGGTCAGATGTATGGATGAATTCCCCAAAGCATGTAGTGCAAGGGCCTGCCTGTATACTTTTTAATGGTACTGTTTAAAGTTTTTGTATACTATTATTATCTTGATAGGTAATAGCAGAATGTCCAAATGTGCTAAAATGTGTACAGTGTGTATTTATATCTTTGTATTATGACACTTCTTACCTGTCCAGTGGGCTGTCAATAGTGTAAGGAGGGGCTAGCCAAAGTAATACACATTATTTAGGCATTCATCTCTCAATGAAGTGGAGAGGGTTACCTGTCCAAAAGATCTCCCCCTCCCCCCTAAAATGTTAGAAATGGCCCATGAGAGGGGGGGAGGGGGAATCTGATAGGTGGACCTTATACCTTGGTCTTTCAAAACGCCCTAAAATAAATGTTATACTGATGTTGGCCAAGAATGTTTGTGTCTAATCTGCTTTCCCTGTTTAGGTGCAAAATGATTATTTTTTTTTCTTCCAACCCACAGTTTCCTTCCAACCCACAGGAATGGCAGACTGTGGCCTCCCACTTTGGCCAGCGGTGGGACTTTCCTAACTGCGGAGGGGCAATTGATGGGAAACACGTCCACATCATCCCACCACCCAACTCGGGGTCATACTATTACAACTCTAAGGGATTCAATAGTATTGTGATGTTGGCGGTGGTGTCGGCTACTTATGAGTTCCTGTATGTGGTTGTGGGGAAGACTGGCCGGATGTCCGATGGTGGAGTCATCGCCCAGATGGAGTTCTACAGGCATCTCCAGAATGGCAGCTTGGACTTGCCACCTCCAGAAGACGATGTGGAAGGACTCCCATTCGTCTTTGTTGCTGATGAAGCAATTGCGCTGGGGGACCATCTTATGCGGCCATTCCCTATGAGGGAATTACCGGCTGGCCAGAGCCAGAAGAGTGGTGGAGAACACATTTGGAATCATGGCCAGCCGGTTCCGCCTATTTCTTACACCCATACACATGGCAGAGTACAAACTGAATCATATCATCCTGGCGTGCTGTGTTCTACACAACTTTTTAAGGCAAAATTCTGCCAACTATGCTGCCTCAGTTGGGCCTGAGGCTGGAATTCATAATGAACCAACCCTGACGGCGCTTTAAAGTGGCCGTCCTGGCTTGCCCCCCCTGAGTGCCCGTGAGGTCCGTCTTAGATACCTTGATTACTTTGCGGGTAGGGGGGCCATCAATATGCCAGACAATGTCTGAAACATTTTTAAAATAAAAAAATCATTTTAACTACTAAAATCTTTGGTGACATTTACTGCTTGTGTTTCTTTTAACTGACCCTGACAGCAATGTGGTGAGTCCTGAAAATGGCATGATTGTGTAACAGTACAAAGCATTGTTGGGTGTTATTTACTAAAGGCAAAGACACTTTTCACTACAAGTGCACTTGAAACTGCACTGAAACTGCACTTGTAGTGCATAGTGGATTTTCACTTAGGAAATAAGCCCCATTGTCACAGAAAACAACAATTTGAGCACAACAAAAGTTTTGGAGCATTGAAACAATAATCCACACATTCTTGATTGTCAATCTTTTTAATACCAGCACAATCACATGTGCATTTAGAAAAGGTTTTTAAAACAAACCAACATGTTTGTTGTATAACAATTTTTTGGGTCACATTACTAAAAGTAGAAATGTCCATTTAAAGTAAAACAGGCATGTTTAAAACCAACAAGAAAGACACAAATCTGGAACTTACAAAGTTCAACTTTTAAAGAAATTGAAGGCAATATCAGACATGAGTATTTATAAACTGTGTTTGATATTGCGTTCAGATGGGGTGAAATCCCTGCAAAAACCACATTTTGGAGATGCACACAAATTGCCGAATGTCAACATGTGCTACCTGCCATCACGGGGGATCAAGGGAAGTGTTTTGGGGGTGCAACCCCTTCCTCCCAGCTACTTTACTATTGAGGAAGGGGTTGCACCTCCAAAACGCATACATTGATCTCCCGTGATGGCAGATAGCACATGTTGACACACTGTGTGCATCTTCAAAATTTGTCTTTTCTCAAATCTGTCAAAAAAGAAGAGAAATTTTAAGATTACAAAAAGCACCAAAGAGGGAAGGGATTTGGAGGTCTTTCAAACTCGCCCTAAAACATCAATGATGTTCTTCATTTTTTTTTAACATCATTGATGTTTTTCTGGATGTTTTCCAAGTCCCTATTACACCCCATGATCTCCCCGATCAAGATCTGTGCACTTTCATTGGTGAAATGCCCTGGATCCACAACATCACGATCACCTAAAAAGATAGAAACAAAAACACACCATGTATTATAAATATGCCGGCATCCATCTCTTACCTGAGCCTGTGGTCGCAGACACTTACCTGTTGTGGTGACAATTTCCACCACATCTCCTTCCTCCTCCTCCTCCTGTTGTCTTTGGTGGGTCTCCACTTCTTCCTGAGGTGGGGGTCTGTGGTCTCCACGGGTGAGTGGTGTCCTCCGAGTCTTTTCTCCCCTATGTAAAAAAAAATAGGTATACTTAGCACACAGATATTTGATGACATAAATAGGAATATGAAACATTGCTTGGAAGTGGGGTACAATTGTCTATTTTGGCAGAGTTCCAAGATGAAGAAAAATTTTTGTCCTTTGTCAAGCTTGAATACTTACCTGTTTTGTACAAGCTTCACAGATGGAGTCACCCCTATAGTATACACTGGAGCACCTGTGTGGGACCCCCTAATAAAAAGAGTGTTCTTGTGTCCCACACTAGTGCTCCAGCATCCAGATGTGTAAACTGCTGCTGAGTGTCCTCTCCTTACACAGAATCTAGTTTGCATTACATTCTAGATACAAACCCATCTACACAACAAAATTATTTGAAGAGAAGTGGGCCATAAAAAATGTATTCAAATGCATATGGCCAAAACAATGGTGTTTTCTAGGCCGAACTAACAATGTTTCTGTCATGAAGATCCTGCCAGTAACAGGCAAATTAGACCCTTCGGTGTACGATTGCGGGCGTCTATGCGCACGCGCACATGCACTCGTTAGTGTCTGGCGGGTTATTTAAACCTGTCTGGCAATTGCCTCAGTGCTGTTTGCTCTGCAGCTCTGTGTATGTGTTCCCTGAAAACCTGATATCTGCTCCTGTTTTGACCCGGCTTGCTTTGAGACTATTCCTGTTATCCGCCTGTACCTGATCCTTGGCTTGTTTGATGATCCCTCTGCCTGCTCCTTTTGTACCTCTGCTGCCAGCCTGCTTTCCGACCCAGCCTGTCTGACGTTCCTGGACTTCCATCCAGTCTGCTGAGCCTGTCTGCTGAGCCATCTGGGCTGTTCACCTGTCTGTTGATCCATCCAGTCTGCTGGGCCTGTCTGCTGAGCCATCCAGGCTGTTCACCTGTCTGCTGATCCATCCAGTCTGCTGGGCCTGTCTGCTGAGGCATCCAGGCTGCTCATCTGTCTGCTGATCCATCCAGTCGGGTGTCCTGTCTGCTGAGTTGTCCAGTCTGCAGTTCCTGTCTACTAATCCATCCTGTCAGCTGTGCCGGCCATCTGATCCTTCTGCTGTTGATCCTGCCAGGCACTCATACCACTCCGCACTCCTGCACCCCTGTCACCACTACCAGGGGCCCTCGAGTCGGAGGCGTAGGAGAGGCCATCCTCTGCAATTTGGGCTCACCCTTTAGGTACGTAACAGTAGCAAACAGCCATGTCTGAGCCCGAGCAGGGAACCTCTCCTATGCAGGAACTTTGCACTTAGCAGGCCTGACCCAGGCTGTCAAAAGCCTACAGGAAGGATACACCCAGTTGGAAGAACGGGTCCAAGTACTGTCTTCTCCCACTGGAATCCAAGGAACCCCTCAAGCCTCTACCTCTTCTACAGGCACTGCATCCTCTCCTACGGTGGTGATGCTTCCGCCCAAACCACGTGTCCCCACACATGAAAAATTTGCTGGGGAACGTAGCAAATTCAGGGCGTTTCACAATTCCTGTGAACTGTACTTCGCCCTCCAGCCACGTACCTTCTCTTTGGAAGCCACCAAGGTGGGCTTTGTCGTCTCTTTACTTTCGGGTGAACCCCAAACCTGGGCCCATCGCCTCCTGGAACAGAAAGCCGATGTGTTGACCAACCTTACCACCTTCTTCAATGCCATGGCTCAACTGTATGAAGACCCTCAGCTTTCTGCAACTGCCAAAGCCGCACTGCACGCCCTTCAGCAAGGGCGCCGGTCGGAAGATTATGTGGCTGAATTTCGGCGGTGGAGCGCAGACACTGACTGGAATGACGCTGCTCTCCGTTACCAGTTTCGCATGGGACTGTCTGACCCTTTGAAGGACGAGCTAGCCCGAGTTGGTGTGCCCCAGACCCTAGACGCATTAATCAATCTTGCCATACAGATTGACCGGCGGCTGAGGGAACATAGGTCAGAAAAAGCAACTGGATTTTCCCGACCAACCTGGATGTTACCTAGAGTGCCCAGTCACCTGCATCCGGCTCATACCTCTCAGTCCACTTCTACAATGGACACTTCGGAACCCATGCAGTTGGGGGTGCTTCGCCCTTCTCTTACTTTGGAAGAGCGCCAACGCCGCCGGGCAAATAATCTATGTCTCTACTGCGGGGAACCCGGTCACTATGTCAAGAATTGCCCTAATAAACTCCGTAAGTGTTTCCGAAAATCTCCTGAACATGTGCTTACTGGAATCGAGACCTCTTCTCATCTTGCCCTCTTTATCTCTTTGCAGCTTCCAGGAAAGACTGTCAGTGCCTGCCATTATTGATTCAGGAGCCTGCAGCTGCTTTATGGACTCATCTTTTGCAACAAGACATCAGATTCCTCTGCTTCCTAGGACCCAAAGACTGCCCATTCACCTGGCTGATGGGTCCACTATTAAATCTGGGCCAGTTATCCAAGAGACTTCCCCTTTGCCAGTCACCATTGCCGGTGCCCACCACGAACTGCTTCGTATGGACATTATCTCCTCACCTCTGTTTCCTGTAATTCTTGGAATGCCTTGGCTACAAGCCCACAATCCTGGTGTCAACTGGGCCACAGGGGAGGTCACCTTTTCCTCTCCTTATTGCCAGCAATTCTGTGCCTCAAAGGACCCCCATGGGCCCTTTCCTTTGCTATGTCTGGACACTGAAGCTGAGCTATGCCAATCTGTCCCGAAAGCCTACCATGACCTCACTGACATGTTCAGCAAGAAAGGAGCAGAAACTCTACCTCCCCATCAGGCTTATGATTGCCCTATTGAACTCCTTCCGGGGGCCAAAATTCCCTTCGGAAGAATCTTCCCGTTAACCGAGTTAGAACAGGTGGCCCTTAAGGACTATATCGATGAAAACTTAAAGAAGGGTTTCATTCATCCATCCACTTCCCCGGCAGGTGCGGGTATCTTTTTTGTAGAGAAGAAGGATCACACACTTCGGCCTTGCATAGACTGCCGTGAGCTAAATAAAATTACCGTCAAGAACCGGTACCCCCTTCCCTTGGTCCCCGAGTTATTCCAGAGACTGGGAACAGCTACTATCTTTACTAAACTTGATCTTCGAGGAGCCTATAACTTGGTCCGCATCAGGGAAGGAGATGAGTGGAAAACGGCGTTCCGCACCCGTTTTGGGCACTTTGAGTACCTAGTAATGCCCTTTGGGTTATGTAACGCACCTGCCACGTTCCAGTATTTTATTAACGATGTTTTCCGGAATTATTTAGATCTGTTTGTCATCGTCTACTTAGACGATATTCTAATCTTTTCTTCCTCCCTAGATGCTCATCGCAGACACGTCAGGTGTGTTTTGACATGACTTCGACAGCATGGCCTGTACGCAAAGTCAGAAAAATGTGAATTCGAACAAGAGAGTATACCATTCCTGGGATTAATCATCTCCATAGAAGGTATCAAGATGGATCCGCAGAAGATCGCTGCAATACTTGGCTGGCCAGTTCCTGTTGACAAAAAAGGAATCCAACGTTTCGTTGGATTCGCTAATTTCTACCGGAAATTCATTAAGGGGTTTTCTGCCATCATTGCCCCTATTACCCAATTAACCAAACTGGGAGTTCGCTTCCATTGGACCCCCGAAGCTCAAGTTGCCTTTGAATATCTCAAAGAATTGTTTACATCTGCCTCCGTTCTAAAACACCCTGATTCCGCCCTGCCATTTGTACTTGAGGTAGATGCTTCTGATATCGCTGTTGGAGCAGTACTCTCCCAATGCCAAGGAACCAAGGCACTGCTCCACCCGGTAGCCTTCTTCTCCCGAAAACTTTCGGCTGCCGAAAGAAATTACGATGTGGGGGATTGGGAACTGCTGGCAATCAAATCTGCACTTTAAGAATGGCGGTACTTACTTGAAGGAGCAACTCACCCAATCTTGATCTTCACTGATCATAAGAACTTAGAGTACTTGAGGTCGGCAAAGAGGTTGAAGCCACGGCAAGCCAGATGGGCATTGTTTTTCTCCAGGTTCTCTTTTCATGTTACTTACCGGCCAGGCTCTAAGAATACAAAACCTGACGCCCTATCCAGAATGTTTCACAATTCCAAAGAAATGACTTCCCCTGATACCATTCTTTCCCCAGGGAATTTTCTTCTGCTGCAGGAAGATTTGCTCTCCCGGATCAAGTAGGCTACTCTGGGGTGGACGCCCCCCCCGCTAAATCGGAACTACGAGCAAAAGATGGGTTGTTCTGGTACAGGGACAAGATTTTTGCACCTGAAAGCATACGAGTCCCTATATTAGAACTCTGTCACGATCACGCACTAGCTGGACATTTTGGCATAACTAAAACCACCGATTTGGTACAACGTACCTTCTGGTGGCCTCAGGTAGGCAGATACTGCAAGAAGTTTGTGGAATCCTGTGTCACTTGCATTAGGAACAAAAGCAGTAGAGCCAAGGCCTGGGGATTATTGAGACCACTGCCTGTTCCGGATAGACCCTGGAAGATGTTATCCATAGACTTCATTGTAGAGTTACCCCCAGCAGAGGACCATACCACCATTTTTGTGGTGGTAGACCGGTTGTCAAAAATGGCATGCTTTATCCCTATGAAAGGCACTCCCTCTGCTTCCGAGACTGCACAGGTATTCATCAGGGAAATCATCAGACTCCATGGAGTACTGGCCAACATTGTCTCAGAACGGGGGGTACAATTTACTTCCTGATTCTGGAGGTCCTAATGCAAAGCCTTGAAGATCGAGCTACCTTTTTCTTCCGCTTATCACCCCCAGACAAATGGGCAAACAGAGAGGACCAACCAAACCCTCGAACAATACCTCCGCTGCTTTTCTTCATTTACTCAAGATGACTGGATCTCTTTGCTTCCGCTGGCTGAATTCACCTACAACAATTCTACACACTCTGCTACAAAACAAACCCCATTTTTTTGCCAATTATGGCTTCCATCCATCATTCCTGCCCAGCTCCATCCCAGAATGTCCTGTACCAGCAGTTCATGAAACAATTAATTTTTTTTCTCTCAACAATCAGCTCTTGCAAGAAACTATGGCCAGGACACAGGAACACAATAAAGAAGTTTTTGATAAAAACAAACGTGGAGAACTGTTACTGGCACCCGGTAATCTAGTTTGGTTGTCTACACTGAACCTGAAGATGGCATGCCCTTCGAAAAAGCTGGGTCCTAAATTCATAGGCCCATTTCCTGTGAAGAGGAAAATCAATGAAGTGGCTTACAAGTTGGAACTTCCTGAGTTACTTAAAATTCAGTTGAGCTGATCTTTCGATCGTTGTACCCCAAAATTCCGGTGCAGACTCTTGACCACTTTCGCCATTATCTTGGCCTTTCTGACATTGGGGTTGGGGTAAGGTCCATACTTCCCGTCATAGTCGGCCTTCTTCAGGATGTCGACCATCTCCACCATCTCCACAAAGGACATATTTGATGCCTTAAATCATCTCCTTCTGGATCGGGACGTTTCAGGCTCTGGGCTTTCCTCCTCCTCCGCCTCGTTGGTGTAATTATAAGACACCCGCTCTGTCTCCGCCATGTGCTCTTCCCCACTGCGACGAACGAGAAGGGGCGGGGAATAGACTAGAAAGAATGTCAGGGGCGGGCGGAGTTTCACGCATGCGCAGTGTCTATAAAGCGTAACACGCGTGCGTAGTTCGTACAATCTGTGAGCGGAGGAAGGAGTATCGGAGGCACCGATCGTGATAACGAAGGTAAGATTTAAAATTGGGCCTATACTGCTTCTAGATTGAGGCCTGTATTTGGACAAGTTTAGAAGACTTTAGGCTGACATTAGGGTTTGTCTTGTGTTGTGTCTTGCAGTTAAAATGGATATCTTGAAGGATCATGATTTTATGCCAGTCTTCATAGATATGTTCAGGGAGCTGCCCTGTCTGTGGCAGATAAGCCACCCTGATTATAAGAACCAAACAAAGAGGAAGGCGGCGCTGGATAAATTGCTGCAATTTGTGAAGCCGGTGATCCCCACTGCAGACATCACCTATTTGAAGATCCTAATTGGTGGCCTGAGGAGCACTTTTCTAAGGGAGCGCAAGAAGGTCCAGGATTCCCAGAGATCAGGAGCTGCAGATGACATTTATGTCCCCATTCTGTGGTACTAGGACAGACTGCATTTTCTGTCAGGTCAGACTGAACCCAGGCCAGCACTCTCCACTCTTCCATCCACGCTTCCTTCCCCCCCAGCTGAGGCTTCTGACGCCCAACCTGGGCCTTCCAGGCAGCAATATGTGGAGGAGCCCAGCTTGAGCCAGGTATAGCATTCTTCTAAATATTGCTGGTTGTCCAATCAATGATGTTAAATATATGTTAGTTTGGAGTACTAATTTATGATTGTGATTGATGAACCAAAAACTAAAACCATGTCCCTTTTTCATACACAGGGAAGTCTCAGCCAGGAGGTGGCCAGGCCAAGTAGGCTGCCCGATACCCAGGTCCCTCCCCTCTGCCTTCAAAGACAAAGTGGCAGGAAGAGGAGTAACCTGGAGTAGGCTGCCATAGGCCTATTTTGGAAGGCTACTGAGGCCCTGAGAACACCCCGCAGTGTGGAGGAGGACTTTGCTGCCATAACTGCATGCAAAATGATGCAGATGGAGGAGGGCCAATTTTGCAAGTTTTGGAAGTTTTTAATTTTGGAAGCTATAAATAAGGGGTTGAGGGGCCAAATCACATGTGCAACCCACATTTGTCAGCTCACCCATAGTCCTTCTCCTCCTTCAGGTCCTACTTCTCCTCCTGCCACACCTCCAACACCAGAGCCACAGCGTGGAAGGAAGCGTCTAAGGAAGACCAGAGAATGATGACCTGGGTTCAGTCTGGTCTGGCAAAATATGCAGCCTCTTGTATGACCACAGCCTGGGAACATACATGTCATCTGCTGCTTTCATGATCTCTGGGACTTCTGGACCAGACTGCACTCCCTTACATATGGACTCCTCAGGCCACCAATTTTGCTGTAAAATAATTGATGTGTGCCCTGAGGGTCAAAGGCTTCACCAATTTATGATGTTTCTCCAGCGTTGCTTCCCTCTTTGTTTGGTTCTGAGCCCTTAATAAAGGAATTTTTGTTTCAATTATACTCGCCTATGTGTGTTTTCCTTCAAAAAGGACAGTTTGTTTGTGAGGAGAAAAGGTACATTTCAAAAATACAATGTGAAATTAACAAGAGACACCAACACCAAGCAATCTCCTTGAGATTAAATAATACAAGATAACAATGGTGTTGTGGTAACTTGACACACAAAACACACACAAAAATATTCTGGAGTAAAAAAATAAATAAAAACAAAAAAAGATCAGCCTTGAAAAAAATACAAACCAAAAAAATAATAATATATATATTTTTTGTCAGATGTAACAAATCAAAATATATTGAGGGAATCACGATAAATAATAAAGAAAGAAGTTTGTGAGAAGTCTGTGTGAATATGAGCAGCAAAACTACTTCATTCTTCTAGCATTATAAAGAAGAAGAGAGTGCGCTGTATTAAACTATTTTAAACATTGCAGCCTGACGAAAGTGCTCTATCCATTCCGAATGCTAATTTTACCAGACCGAGCTGTTCCGTCTCAGAATTTCTTCTGAGCATGCGTGGCACTTTGTGAGTCGGAATTGGCCACACACGGTCGGAATTGATGCGATCGGATTTTGTTGTCGGAAAATTTTATAGCCTGCTCTCAAACTTTGTGTGTTGGAAAATTTCCGACATCAGCCAGGAATTTCTGACAACAAGCTCCGATCGCACATTTTCCGTCGGAAAGTCCGACCGTGTGTACAGGGCATTAGCATTCACAGGGATCAGGCCTGACTCTGCGAACGCTGCAGTTATGTGTGTTGTGTTTTGTAAGTGACAGTGATCGATTGATACTGCACTTGGGTGAGCTGGGCGGAGGGGCTAAACGCAGGTGCTAGCAGGTATCTGGGCTGATCCCGCTAACACTGCGTTTTTGGGAACCCTAAACTGCTGGGGAAGCTAGTATAGATCTGATCAGATATTGATCTGTTCAGACACTATACTACCAAGGGAGGTGTATGGTGCCTGCATGGGTGTTAGCGCTACTGGCACTAAGCTGCCTGGGGCGACGCAGACTCTGACTGACACTAAAACCTAACATATATAACATATAACATATATCACCTGCCGGGTGATCAGGGGGTTAAACCTTTATTGGGTAATATACGACGGGTGCCCTGATGAAAACAAACTAACCAGCATCACCCGTAGCACTAATACGGTGATCACTGGCGACAGGGGGTGAAAGGGTTAACTAGGGGGCAATCAGGGTTTTTAACACCTTTATTGGGTAATATATGGGTGTACCTGAGGCTCTAAAAACCTGACGGTGAAACTAACTGGCTAACTAGCGTCACCAGTGACACAAATATTGATTTAGTGACACTGGCGACAGGGGGTGAAAGAGTTAACCGGGAGTTAAAACCTTTATTAGGTAGCATATATGGGGTACCTGACCTTATAAAAACCTGACGGTGAAACTAATCACCTAACTGGCTAACTAGCGTCACCAGTGACACAAATACGGCGATCGATTAGTGACACTGGCGACAGGGGGTGAAAGAGTTAACCGGGAGTTAAAACCTTTATTAGGTAGCATATATGGGGTACCTGATGCTATAAAACCTGACGGTGAAACTAATCACCTAACTGGCTAACTAGCATCACCAGTGACTCAAATACGGCGATCGATTAGTGACACTGGCGACAGGGGGTGAAAGAGTTAACCGGGAGTTAAAACCTTTATTAGGTAGCATATATGGGGTACCTGACGCTATAAAAACCTGACGGTGAAACTAATCACCTAACTGGCTAACTAGCGTCACCAGTGACACAAATACGGCGATCGATTAGTGACACTGGTGATAGGGTGTGAAAGGGTTAACTTGGGGTGATCAAGGGGTTAAACCTTTATTAGGGGGGTTTAGGAGGTAACCTAGAATTAAAAACGGGGGCTACTACTAACTGCCCTAACACTTATTTCAGTCACAAATGACACCAATGCAGTGATCAATGAAAAATCTGAAAACTGCAATGGGTGACACAGTGACAGGGAGTGAAAGGGTTAACTGGGGGGGTGATCGGGGCTGGCGTGTGTACTGATGTAGTGTTGGTGCATCTCACGGTTAGATGTCGTCTCTCTCCCACTGGTATCGAAAAGACCCCACGAGGAGAGATGACATCACTTCCTCATGTCTGTGTTTACACTTACACAGACAGGGGAAGGTTTTCATTCGTTAGGAGCGATCACCAAGTCAATAAATCATTGATCTGGCCCTGGGGAGTGATCACTCCCCTAACGAACCCGACTGCCGCGGGCACGGGGTGGGCGGGACGTACAGGTATGCCCATTTGCCCACCCGTGCCATTCTGCCGATGTACATCGGCGTGCGGCAGTCGGGAACTGGTTAAATAACTCACCTATTTATATGTATTACAAGTTTATTGCTTGTCCCCTTCAATATATTCCCCATTTGCACTAATACATTGTTGCAGTCTTGTTTTCCACTGGTTGAAGGCATGGAGAAAATCAATTTCTGTCAGCTGTTTTTACACATCCGCCGTTTTCTTCTTTACAGCATCAACTGACTCAAACCATGTCCCTTTTACGCACTGATTTAACTTTTGAGAATTCATTCTCACGTCCCTCGCTGAATCTTTTGTGCCACTCAAACACACGCGCACGAGACAGGCTGTCATTCCTATAAGCAGTAGTAAGCATTTGAAAACATTCTGCTGGTGTTTTGTGCAATTTTACTAAAAAATTTCAAATTGACACTTTGTTCAACTTTTCGACTTTAAACTTTTAAGCATTTTTTTCGGCACACTACAGAAAACACATCCAAACTAAATGGCGACTCCCAATCAACTGAATGCCATAGAGTGTTGCTGCTTGTCATGCAGGTTCAAACATGTTCAAGATCACCACACATGCAGGTATAACCGGTTCTGACTGCTTTGTTTACTAGGTGGGATCACAGTTTTGTTATTTAATAGACACACCTCGTAAATAGCCCTGATGAAGGGAAAATACTGTAACCCCGAAAATGTGTTAGATTGTTACCTTTAGTGAACTATAATCAAATACTCTTGGGTTCAAGCGGCACTCTTCTGTAGGCCCCTTTGACACGAACGTTCTGATCGGGCCTGCTTGTCCATTTTTCAGGCGGACCCGATCGGAAACTCCATTCTCCTTGATAGAGCAGCGGGTGTAAACTGCTTACACCCGCCTACATTTGATCCACTAAAAACAGACAGATCGGATGGCAGTCGGGTGTAAACAGGTAATCTGTTTACATCCGACAGCCCGTAGAGGAGAGCGGACTGTTTCCATGTCCACTCTGCATAAGCTGAGTGGACACGGACCTGTCATCCGCCTGCTCAGCGGGGATCAGCAGACAGATCCCCTGCTGAGAAAGAGGATCACATGCGAAGTCTGCCCCGTGTGAAAATACCTTAATCCTATTGCTCATGTCTCATAAATTAGACATTACTAACCTTGTTATTGAGGTTTCTAACCACAGAATCAATAACAGACTCAGTTCACAGAGAAGACATCTAGATATTCTGAGGCTTTATACAGCTTCACCCTTTCTTGATGTACACTGGTTTATATCTTGTTCTGTTGGGTGAAGTTTCTAATCATAGAATAGATAACAGAGTTTGTGGAAATGTCATCTAGATATATAAAAGCTTTATACAGCTTCACGCTTTCTTGATATAAAGTGGTTCATATCTTGCTCTGTAGGATTCACTGGGCCAATATCCTTTTAGACTTTGCAGGATGAATAATTGTGTTCAATGTGATGCCTAACCATTTGCTTACAGGGCACTTAAACCCCCCTCCTGCCCAGACCAATTTTCAGCTTTCAGTGCTGACGCATTTTGAATGACAATTGCGTGGACATACAACACTGTACCCAAATGAAATTTCTATCATTTTTCTCACACAAATAAAGATTTCTTTTGGTGGTATTTAATCACAGCTGGGGTTTTTAGTTTTTGCTAAACAAACAAATAAAGATGGAAAATTTTGAAAACGGGTAATTTTTCTCCTTCATTGATATGCGCTGATGAGGCGGTACTGGTGGGCACCGATAGGCTGCACTGATGGGTACAGATAAGGCGGCACTGATGGGATAAGATAAGGCGGCACTGATGGGGACAGATAAGGCGGTACTGATGGGCACAGATAAGGCAGGACTGATGGCCACTGATGGGTGACACTGATGGCCACTGAAGGGCACCGATAGGTGTTACTGATAGGTACCACTGATAGATGGCACTGATGGGCACTGGTAGGTGACACTGATGGGCACTGGTAGGTGACACTGATGGGCAGCACTGTTGATGAGGCACTGATTGGTGACACTGATGGGTGGCACTGTGGGCACTGATGGTTGGCGCTGGTGGGCACTGGTAGGCGGCATTGTTGCACTGGTGAGAGTGGGAGCTCTCCTTGATTGGGACCGATGTCCCTCTGAGAGACGCCTTTTTTTTTCTTCTTCTCCTCACGTTATCAGCGCGAGGAGAAAAAATAGGCGATTACCGGCTCTGTTTACATCACATGATCAGCTGTCATTGGCTGACAGCTGAGCATGTGGTAAGGGGTCGGGATTGACCCCTTACTCCAATGATAAGCCGAGTCTCATAGACTCGCTGATCACAGAGCGTGCCACGCGCTCCCTTTAGGCAAAGTAGGTCCACGCTGTAGCCGTCATTCGGCAATAGCGCGGATCTGAAGAAGTTAAAAAAAGGCTTGTGGGGGAAGCATGGAAATTGTTCTGTTCTGGCAATAAATAAAAATATATTACAGTGTCTATATCATTGAGGCAAATTATTTTATATAATTAGGTAAAACATCTAAAATATACATTATGATTTTTGTTACCTTATGTTAGTACTCAGCTTTTCTTTTCTTAGTATTGTGCAGCAGCATGCCTAGCAGTAAAGTGTATATCACTATATGAGATTATCACAGAGCAGTAGTAATTATTTACTCAAGATGTTTTCCAGGTTTCCAGACTGTCTAGATAAGATGACTCCAAACAAATGATCTTATTGTTGCAGTAAAACTATGCCCTGCCTCCGCCCAGAATGAAAATCGGAACATTTCAGAATTAAACCCACAAACTATTCCCTATAAGGGTCTGTGATTTTTCTCAGCCTACAGATGAGAAATAAAATTATACAGCACATAGCCAGAGCAGTCACATATGAATATGTTGAAGAGTAGCTTAACCACTTCAGCCCCAGAGCATTTGGCTGGCCAAAGACCAGAGCACTTTTTGCGAATTTTAACTGACAATTGTGCGGTCGTGCGACGTGGCTCCCAAACAAAATTGACGTCCTTTTTTTCCCACAAATAGAGCTTTCTTTTGGTGGTATTTGATCACCTCTGCGGTTTTTATTTTTTGCGCTATAAACAAAAAAACTCATTATTTTTTACTTTTTGCTATAATAAATATCCCCAAAAATATATAAAAAAACTTTTTTTTCCTTAGTTTAGGCCGATACGTATTATTCTACATATTTTTGTTAAAAAAGAAAAATCGCAATAAGCGTATATTGATTGGTTTTCGCAAAAGTTATAGCGTCTACAAAATAGGGGATAGATTTATGGCATTTTTATTAATATTTTTTTTTTTTTTACTAGTAATGGCATCGATCAGCGATTTTTATCGTGACTGTGACATTATGGCGGACACATCGGACACTTTTGGCACTATTTTGGGACCATTCACATTTATACAGCGATCAGTGCGATTAAAAATGCATTGATTACT